>NC_042495.1:3573067-3580506 GCF_005508785.2 Acyrthosiphon pisum | reverse complement strand
AAGACTTAAAAATTAATATTAATATCTTCAATAACTGTAATCATTTTAAATACCATGTTAACACTACTCTAAGTTATATTGTATAATTATTAATAATCTATGCATCGTTTCCATTTATTATTATTATGTAACTATTTTTTTTTCTGCTATTACTATATTGTAACTATAATTTTTGTTTTTTTCTTTCTCTCTCACATTAATCTATTCTTCTATGTTTTTAGTCTACTTATAATTATGTTTAATATTTAAATTTCTATATTAAGAACTCATCACCTTCAATACAAGCACAGCTTATAGAAGGCGAGCAGACGATATCTACTATAATTATATTTTCAAATGTATTAATTGTTTGTTTGCAAATCAAATCAATAAATAAATAGTAAAGTATTATCTACAAATCAATAATGAATTGACAAGTTTTCAATAATCAAACTGAAAACATATGCAAGTATTATACAGCGTGGTGACGCGTGTATTATATTATTATCATTATTATTGTGTTTATCGGTATTAAATGTTATCTGAATCGATGTCCAATTTTATTATACCTTTAGCGTTTAGTGTGTGTTCAACCATGTATCAGTGTTCATATACTTGTCACCGTGTCAGTCGCCGCAGAATAAACGAAGTAATGCAGTAAAATAAAATCTATTAATTACCCTTACATCTACCTACAGTCCACTAAAAAATCGACGGTAACATTGGTCCATCGAAACCGGATGCAATTAGCATAACTCATAATTTAAAGTAAAATAGTAATTTTTTTGATTAGTAATTAATAGTTATAGCATTCCGTAAAAAAGTTAAGTGCGAGTGATAATTGGTCGTGTATGTGCAGCAAATATTATATATTCAAAAGTAGGGCGAAAAAGAAAAAAATCAAGCAAGAGGACGGTGAGGACGTGAGTTTCAAGGTGGTAAGTAGTATCAGTTCTTAGTTACTTATTTCTTTCCTATAAATAAATCCTATTAGCGGGTTTTCTCCCAGGCATTTAAGTCAAAGGGGAAATGGTCGTAGATAATATAGCTCGGTACCTATAGATAATAAAATAATTAGCTTTTCGCATAGGTACGTTACCACACAAACCCATATTTACTCACAAACACACAGCTGTCTATCTTGATCGGCGATCCCGTCCACTTTAGGAATCAAGCTGTCACACATTCACTGACAAGTATACACACTCAAAAAAGCGTACCTCTGCAATAATATGTCAGATTTAATGTCACTAAAAGCCCGCAGAGGGAAATTAAAGGGACAATTAACTAGGTTCAATATATATCTAAATAAAGAAGGAGTGGACCCATTAGAAGTTAAATGTAGAAGTAAAAAGATCGATGAATTATGGTTGGAGTTTGATCAGGTGCAATCGGAAATAGAGTCGCTTGAGGACGAAACGGATGATTACCGCATAGAATTCGAGGAGCTATATTTTAGTGCTATGGCTCTAGGCGAGAATATAATGCAGCGTGTAAGCACAAAAAAGGATAATGGTGATCAAAAATCAGCTTCTATAGGCCATAATACAGCACACGCAATTAATTGTAGCGCTAATTCTTGTTGCAGCGGTGCAACCGCGGAAATGAAATTATCACCGATAGATATACCAAAATTTTCGGGTGCATATGAGGAATGGTCAGCTTTCCGCGATATTTATATAGCAATGGTACATAATAACCCACGTATAGACGATATACAGCGATTTTTTCATTTGCGTTCGTGTTTGAAAGGTGAGGCGGCACAGGTTATAATGTATATAGAAACAACGGCCGCAAATTATAACATAGCATGGAATAGCGTGGAAGCTCGATATAATAATAAAAAAGTATTAGTGCAATCGCACACAAAAGAGTTGTTCGATATACCGGCGATAAATGAAGAAGCTGTGCAATTAAGAAAATTAATAGATCAGTTAAACGGTCATATGAGTGCGTTAGAAACATTAGGTGAGAAGCCTAAGGAGTGGGGCTCAATATTATTACACCCAAAGTACAAGTGTTACTTGAATTTTTAGAAAAGAGATTCAAAATAATGGAAGCAGTGGAGACCTCTTCGAATATAAATATTCGTAATGACGAAAAAATAAAAAATAATATGATTAACTGTAAGAAAAACAAAAATAGCCACAAATCGATGGCGTTTCCAGCATATGGTGGGATGAAATGTTATAATTGCCAATTAGCGCATTCAATATATAAATGTCCGTCTTTCCTAGCTTTACCCATTCCCGATCGAATAAAAAGGGTGGGTGAACTTAAATTATGCAAGATATGTATGCGGACTCATATCGGAAAGAAATGTGATGGCAAAAAATGTTTTCAATGTCATAAGGCGCATAACACACTATTACATTTAAAAATAAATAAGACGGAAAGTAATGTCACTTCGGAGCAATATGAAGAAAATAGTGAGGAAAGTCCCACAGCGAGTAATGTAAGTGTGTCGGCACATGCATCGGCGATAAGCTATAGACAGGTGCTCCTATCAACCGCAATAATTAATGTATATAATAATGATGGCAAGCCGGTAAGGTGCAGAGTGTTGATTTATTGGATAAGGGTCAAATTAAATTAAATGAAAATGGTCCTACATTGAAAGAAACAAAGTTTGGTTGGATTGTGGCAGGCCCAGTTGATAATAATAAATCAAATTTAAAAGAGGCACAAAATATTTCTTTAAGTACGTATCAAATAAATGATAATTTAGACGAAAAAATTGCGAAGTTTTGGAAAGTAGAAAACGTAGATAAAAATACTAATTACACTTTGGAAGAAAAAACTTGTTACGATAAATTTATTAAAACAGTGCGACGCGACGAATCGGGCAGATTCGTAGTACAATATTTCCGTTCCGCGAAGAAATTAGTAATATATTAGGTAATTCTTATCAAAGCGCGTTCCGGCGATTTCTGCCGACTGAAAAACGATTAGCACTAAATACAAAATTAGGTAAAGATTATCAGCAATTTATTGATGAATATCTATATCTCGGTCATATGGAACTGCTGTGCAGTGCGGGGGAAGGGTCGGTCAATGAACCCGGCTATTTTCTACCGCATCACGCCGTAATAAACGAAAATAGTAGTACCACTCGTCTGCGCGTAGTATTCGACGGATCTAGTAAAACTGATACAGGCATTAGCTTAAACAATGTACTATTAAAGGGGCCTACAATACAAGACGACTTAGTCAATATTTTGGCTAGGTTTCGTACACACAAATATGCGATATCCGCGGACATATCAAAAATGTACCGTCAAATTTGGGTTACACCGGAACATCGCAAATATCAAAAAATATTTTGGCGTAAAAATAAAGAACAACCTATGCAAATATTTCAGTTAAATACGGTCACGTATGGCACTGTCTCGGCATCGTTCTTAGCTACCGCGTGCTTGTATAAATTAGCCGAAGATGAGTATAGTAATTTTCCAGAAGTGTACTGCTATAAAAAATGATTTTTATATGGACGATTATCTAGGTGGAGCAAATACGAAAGAGATGGCCGTACAATTGCGTAATGACTTGCGAACAGTGCTACAATCAGGTGGTTTTAACTTACGAAAATGGGCTGCAAACGATTCGGGGTTATTGCAAAATTTAAACCAAGAAAATAATGATGCTATGTCGGTATTAGAATTAGAGGACAATATGGCGAAAATTCTCGGGGTCCTGTGGCATCCTAGTAAGGACATATTTAAATATAAAGTGCAGGACACAAATACAGATAAATCAACAACCAAAAGAAGCATATTGGCGCAAATAGCCTCATTATTCGACCCACTAGGTTTAGTGTGGCCGATAGTAATAAAGGCAAAAATTTTAATGCAAGAAATATGGAGGTTAAAAATTGATTGGGATAAACCGGTACCAGCGAAAATGCACGACGAGTGGACTAAATATTTACATGAGTTAGCAAACTTGCGTGAATTGAATATACAACGTTTTATATGTACGGAAGATAATTGTAATATAGAGGTTCATGGGTTCGCTGACGCCAGTTTAGCCGCCTATGGCGCGTGTATATACATACGCAGGACAGATAATAGTGGCGTTTGCACGTCGCATTTATTGTGTGCAAAATCTAAAGTTTCGCCTTTAAAAGTTATATCGCTCCCGCGATTGGAACTATGCGCGGCCTTAATTTTAGTAAGGCTGTACAACAAAGTAATACCGAAATTAGGTATAAAAATACAACGTCGTTATTTTTGGTCGGATTCTTCAATCGTCATAGCTTGGATAACTTCACCCTCTACGCGTTGGCAAACATTTGTTGCGCATAGAGTGGGTGAAATTCACGACCTTAGTTCAGTAAATGAATGGCACCATGTTGGAACAAAGGACAATCCTGCGGATATTATTTCGCGAGGATGCAGTACAAAAGAAATCATAAATAGCTCGATATGGTGGCACGAACCAAGCTGGTTAACCAACGATAATAAAAGTTGGCCAAAGACTGTTTGCGAGTTAAGATATACCGAAATACCGGAAGAGAAGAGTACACAGAAAACTGCTGCATTTGTAGCACAACCGGTAATAAAGGAACACATATTAAGTAAGTATTCATCGTGGAAAAGATTAGTACGTATTTTTTGTTATTGTTTGCGTTTTATAAAAATTCGAATAAAAAAAATGAAGGTGGTTGGTCCAATATTATCCGACGAATTAAAAGAAGCTAAAATAATTATAATTAAAATAACTCAAGCGTCCTACTGGTCCAGTGAAATAAAGGATTTAAATAAAAATGGTACTTTAACGGTAAAAGTAAATTACATAATTTACAACCCTTTTTGGAAGACGGAATTATACGAGTTGGCGGTCGCATAAAAAATGCCAGGCATGTGGACATAGCACAGCGACACCCTATTTTAATACCTAAGGATAGTGCAATTGCAAAATTAATATTGCGCAACGAACACGAATTACTTCTACACGCGGGCCCACAAGCGATGTTGGCGAACAGTCGATTAAAGTATTGGATAATTGGAGGCCGAAATATCGCTCGGCATGTATTTCACCAATGTGTAAAATGTTTTAGACTTCGACCAACAATAGTTGAACCTATAATGGCAGATTTACCAACCGAACGATTGGAGCCAAATCGACCGTTTAAAAAGTGTGGTGTCGACTACGCCGGTCCTATTTCTATAAAAACAAGTTTAAGAAGAAATGCGGCTGTGCTAAAAGGATATATATGTGTATTTGTATGCTTTAGTACCCGGGCTGTCCATATCGAGTTAGTACCTAACCTATGTAATAATGAAATTGTTTTGAAGCTAAATAAAACACAAATGTTATAACATTTAAATAAAAAACAATAATTTTTATTAATTTATAAATTGTGAATACAAGATGATCTTAATGCATACGTATCAGCCATATCATTTTTTAAATGTTCTCTTATAATGTACATTGAGTTAACATCTTCATTCCTATATGTCAATAGCCTACTATTAGGTTGTGGAAACATAGCATTTGTTGCATTCACACTTCTCAACCAAGATGAATTAAATTCTTCATGTTTTCTCTCAACAATGTTATGTAAAATTGCACAAGATGAAACCACTTTGGGTACAAATGAGTAATGTATATCTATTCTTTTCTGAAGACAACGCCAACGTCCTTTCATTCGACCAAATGTATTTTCTACAGCCATTCTAGCTGAACTTAGATAAGTATTGAAACTATCTTGTTCATTGGTTAATTTTACCAGTGTATCCTAACATAAACAAAAACATAAAATATTATTCAGTTTAGTAAAAATATATTATAAATAAGATAAAATATGCCCAGCAAGGGTGTACCCAGGAATTTTTTATTTGGGGCTGTAAAGTAATTATCATTCTGATGAAAATAGTTCAAACAAAATGAGAAAACCCATCCATTATTAGCTCATTATATATTATTAGCTTCTTATTATATTTAATTGTATTAGAAATAACATAAAACAAAGATATTTCCAAAATACTATATTTATCTCAAAAATTGTTATATTAAAATTTGGTCTTTTTACCTTTCATAATCCAGGGTAGTAGAGGATATGCAGGATCGCCTAATATCATTAATGGTACATCAATTTCTTGTATTTTACGCATTTGAGTAGGGATGAGCATATCCGCGTTTTTAAATAAGTTTGAATCTTTTAAAACAAAAGCATCATGGCAACTCCCTGGATGTTTGCAGCATATATCTCTAATTCTATAAATCAAATTATCAAAATATGCACCAATTAAAATGTATTCACATTAAAATATCTATTAATTATTAACTGATATTCATGGTCTACAACTGCTTGTAGAATAATTGATGTCCACCCTTTACGATTAACATAATCTAATCTGCCATCTGCTGGTGCCATAATAGGAATATGTGTTCCATCAATCATTACCATCACCTATAGGTTAAATATTATTTTAAATTAAATACTTAATGAATAGCTCAAGTAAATGGAACCTAAATCACACAAGTATGGATGTACCTATTTAATTATTTGAAATCTAAATACCTTTTTTAAAATATTTCAGTAATTTTTGAATTATGAATAATATACTAGGTATTATACTAATATACTAATATACTATAATAATATATAAGTATGCACTTCATTTACAAAAAAATTCATTAGTTTTTCTTCCTATGGGTTTTGAACCGAATTTTTTAGATTTTTGGTATCAGAATTAACTACTTACGTGGAACTTTGTTTTAAATGTTCAATACTTAGCAATAAAATTTGACATTTTATACATTTTTAAAAAAAATCATTTTTTGATTTTAAATTTGATAAATTTTGTCAAAAATCAAACTTTAAATGCTTATAAAAAAATTGTGCCTATGTATTTTTAACAAATTGGAATTGTATTCATGTACTCATATGTGCCACTGAGAGAGCGCTACCCGGCGGCGACCAAAACTCGTCCGATCTCGCGCATTCCCGCTATTAAATCTTCCCGTCAACTCTTGCCACCGCCACCGTCGTTGCTAGTTGCTACTATGGTAGAGTGTGAGAAATTTGGGTACGAGAACGCGGAGCTCCATATTACATCACAATAATAATCGTTTTTCACCAAATAATAATCCCACCCTTTCTACAAATCCTAACAACATTACGGTTAATTTTTCCAAAATATCAAAATTGAAAATGTTAAGTTTTAAAAAAAAACTGTTTCAAAAACATGGAATTTCGTATTTTTTGAAAATTCAAAATATACGATGGATGTAACTTATTATGATAAACAATTTAATTTCTGATGTCTATAGCCATTTTATTGTATGACTATGAGAACTTAACATACGTGGGAGTGAGCCCCATGGACGTGCCTTCCCCCGTAATCCGGGCTTGAACAAACCACTGATAAGTGATAACTCAGCTGATAAATGATATATTATTTGAATATTATAGTCAAGTGCAGTTAGACATTTATTTATTACATAAGTTGCAA
>NC_042495.1:3570146-3571227 GCF_005508785.2 Acyrthosiphon pisum | reverse complement strand
CTGACAATTACAGATATCACTTCCTTTATCTAAGATCCCATAAAAAACTTACACATTTTAATATTTTCTAAATCATCAAGAACCTTAATATCTTCTAGATAACGATGATTATAATCACCTGTAGTAATAATTTGATCATTGGCTATTACAATATATACAACGTTCTAACCAAGTTGGTAAATGAAATAGATTGGAAACATATGACTTTCCATTTCCAAAAAAATCATCTCCTTGATCAATAATGATAATATTTCCATTAATTGGAATTTTATGTAGATTACATTTAGCTATTTCAGTATTTTCATGATATTCAATAGCACAAAATTCAACATATACATTATATTTTTTTCTATATTTTTTATATAATTTATCATTAATTTAAAATAATTACAATTTTTTTGTTTTCCTTGATTAATTGGCATACCTTTATATGTTTTATTAAATCTAAAAGGTACAATTGTTTGATCTATATTATTTTTTTAATGACAAAAAGTTTTCAAATGAGCAGCCCAATTTTTAGAATTAATTGTTAAATTACATTAATCGCAAGTTTTAGTAGGATGTGTTTTTTTGTTATCCATTTTATTATAGACTAGCTTCCAGTGTGCCTCGATTCCGGGCGTTGTGGAAGCCGCCTCCGGCGCCTTCGTGGTGGTCAAGTGAAAATCGTTTCACGGGAAATTCAAAAAAAATTAAACTGTACTGAAAACTGTGACTTTGAGTGTCTAGCGGTCTTTTCTCGTCTGGTGTAATACCGTGCCCTGATGTATGCCCGGTTCTGTTTTTTTGACTGTATAAGAATTGTAATCGAATGTCTAGCTATCAATCATCGCTGTATGCAAATCTAAGAGGTATAGGGCATCTGCGTATGGCGGATTGGACGCATTTCCCGTCGCATCCTAGATGTAAGTGAAAATCGGGGGCCTGTGGCTTTGAGCGGGTACCGAATTTTGGTGCAAGTAATTTGTGATAAGGATTAGAGATAAAGCTTGGTGGAAATGTTTAAAATTCAAGAGTCACTATTCGTCACTCACGATCTAAATTGATGGACTGAAAATTTCTTACGTTAGTCCTCTGCTTT
>NC_042495.1:3566876-3570096 GCF_005508785.2 Acyrthosiphon pisum | reverse complement strand
TCAGCTAGAATGGCTGTAGAAAATACATTTGGTCGAATGAAAGGACGTTGGCGTTGTCTTCAGAAAAGAATAGATATACATTACTCATTTGTACCCAAAGTGGTTTCAGCTTGTGCAATTTTACATAACATTGTTGAGAGAAAACATGAAGAATTTAATTCATCTTGGTTGAGAAGTGTGAATGCAACAAATGCTATGTTTCCACAACCTAATAGTAGGCTATTGACATATAGGAATGAAGATGTTAACTCAATGTACATTATAAGAGAACATTTAAAAAAATATATGGCTGATACGTATGCATTAAGATCATCTTGTATTCACAATTTATAAATTAATACAAATTATTGTTTTTTATTTAAATGTTATAACATTTGTGTTTTATTTAGCTTCAAAACAAATTCATTATTACATAGGTAACTTTCCTCCGTAATAAATAATAAACAAAAAATATATTAAATCTTCTTTGTGAAAAAAATAATAATAATAATAATAACAATGCCTTGAACAGCCTGGTATGCTTCCATATCTACCTAAAATCATTAATATGATCATCTAATATTAATTTCTACATTTATAATTTATAATGTAGTATTTAGTAACAATTAGTGTTTATTATGTATTTAATACTTAGCATAAACACTTATTATAAATAACAACAAAGCAAATTAAAAGTACACAGCTAACTTTCCTTGTAATGAATAAATAAAAATTAATATAAAAGCTTATTTATGAAAAAAAAAAATAATAATAACAATGGCCTGAATAGCCTTCATAACTATTTACTTATACATTAATACTTAAAACTTAATACTAAAAATTCTTTAAGTGTATATAAACTAATATAATATGTTATGTATTACTCAATCTTAAAATAATATTGTAGTAGTTAGAATGAGATAGTTCATTGTTGTGTATTTGAGGGGGGATAATCAGAAGTTGGATAATATGGGTACTGGATTGGATATTGAGGTTGATTGGCAAGAACTGCCATCAAGTTGTTCATAATGTTTTCGTTTAAAATCCTATCAGCTACTGCTCTTGCCTCTTCTTTTTCTAAGACTTCTTCTTCCCATTTTTTTTGTTTTGAGAAAAATGTATCTATTAGTTGATCTTGTTTAACAAAAAAGTCATTTTGCAGTTGTTTGGCCTCTTCAGCAATGTCTTTTGAAAATGCTTTCAATGATTTTTTGTAAGGAGCAGTTCTTTGTGGTCTTATACTGACTTTGGGCATTTTACCAGTCTGCTCTGTGGTTAAGGCATCATCCGCAGTATTATTAGTATCCGGCATTGCAAAAATTGACTGGTCTTCCTCAATTAAAGTGTCTTCGATAACATTTTGAGTGGAAGTTTCAAGAACTGAATTGATCGTTCAATAATTTAATCTTTCATCATTTGCCCTATTTGTTTTTCTATTTTCGGTTGTTGTGAAAATGGTAACCTGTAAGGTTTCTTATAAATTGGGTTTAAATCTTTAGGCACTTTGATTACGTGTTCTGCCGCCGTTATACACGTAAGATTATCCCCCTCTAAATAAAAAATATCCGCGTAATTTTCACAAATTTTTATTATTGATTTACGTTCGTGAACTTGTAAATGGTCGGACCTAATCAATGCTCTCACTCTCCGCGCCCGTTCAGTGTCAATGTTATTGATATACGGTTCGTTATCCGTTATAACGTCATCCTCGTACGAAATACTGCGCGTGTGACCTACATTTATAATTTGTGTTGTTTCAGATAAGTTCAACGCGCTTATCGTTATTTTTCCGTTTTTAACTGTATTATAAATATTCACGCAATATACATTTGGTAATATTTCTTGTTTATTAATTAAAATATTTTTATTATTCATTGATTTATCTTTTATATCGATTTGTACCACTGTTTCCGAACGTGACTGTAATGTAAAACAAATATCATTATCATTTTCTATTTTACTTTCATTTATCGTAATTGTATTATTCGCGACATCTATAACCGCGTGATTATCTATTAAAAATGTATTACCTATTATTCCATCCCCCATAATTGGAAATATATTGCTAACAACATAAAATTCGGTTTCAAATGCTTTATTATCGATAATTAAATCTATCTCAGTTTTCCCTATTGTAGAAACAATTTTTTCATTAATACTCTTTAAATACAATTTTTCTTTTTCATTAATTTCAGTATCCCCCTTTAAAGCATTAATTTTAATAATATTTAAATCTGTACCTGTATCAACTAATAATTTAATTTGATCTTTATTAAAACTAGGTGATTTTAACGTAATATGATTATCGACTAATCTAGTTGTGATGTGGAAAATTCGTTTTGTGGGTCTTGTATTATTTCCTGAACCAACCTCACACCCACTTGAGGCTGTCCTCTGAAGTTTTTTGAAGTTTTTTGTTTTGTAAAACAACTTGAAATTTCATGACCTACCTTATTACAATAACTGCAATGTAAATTTTGATTACTAGCGTTATTCCTATTACTATTGTCATTGTTAATGTTACGCGCTCCATTATTTCGATTATTATTATCGTTCGGACGACCGTTCGATTGCCAGCAATCTTTAGCGACATGACCAGCCTTTTCGCATGTGTAACATCAGGTGTTACTTCTATTTAGATTATTATTATTATTTTGTTGATAATTATTACCATTATTAAAATTTTGCCTATAACCATTGTTTTGATTATTATAATTATTGTATCCGCCGCGATTAAAATTATTATACGCACCACGATTACCATTATAATTATTATTCCCACCGTGACTAATATTGCTGTATCCATTATTATAACCATTACGATTATTAAAACTATTATTTCTATTATTTTGATATCCTGTTCCGTTACCACCACGATTAGTTACTCGGTTTTTATTATTATCGACATGTTTTTCCTCATTACCACTGCCTGATTGTTTTTCATTTTGTTGTTGTCCATTTCCCTGTAATTTTTCCATTTCTAATTTCGAGTTGTATTCTAATTCCTCATCCATACCTATTTTAAAACAGAGTTCCAAGCTTTCCGGATTCCTACTTTTTAATACTGTATATAGATGATGTGGTAATCCTGTCATAAATATAATCATAGCCTGCTTTTTAGTTTGGTTTTTAACTATTTGCGCCTCTTCCTTTTGTAAACCTATAGTGCTAGCCGCGCACAATTTGTAATATAGTTCCTCGATCCTAGCTGCAAATTTCGCTACACTTTCCCCCTCAGCCA
>NC_042495.1:3564308-3565505 GCF_005508785.2 Acyrthosiphon pisum | reverse complement strand
TACCCATTGACCCATCCCGTGTTTATGTAGCAGAATGAAAGAAGACTCCGGGCTTCGTCTCCGACGATGTGGACGGGGATATTATTACTGAGTTCTGTGCGTTGAGGGCCAAGTCGTATGCCTATAATATATATGCTGTAGAGGACCGAGTAGGAGGAGAAAATATTAAGGCGAAAGGTATCAGAGCTCATGTGGTTAAAAACCATATGACTCTTGAGGACCATAGGAAGTGCCTGTTTGGAGAAGTTGGACTGGAGTTGAATAGAGACAATGTATCGATACGGTCATTTAATCACCAGCTTATGACAATAAGAACTAATAAGCTAACGTACAACAGCTATGATGATAAGAGGGTGGTGTTAGAGGACAAAATAAACACACTAGCCCATGGTCATTATAGTATAGAGTAAGTTATTACAATTATATATATATTTTTAAATTACTATACTGATTTTACTTTTTTAATTTTATAGGGAAGATGATTAGCCTGGAATAGAGACCATAACTGGAATGAAGAAGAAGAAACCTTCTTGCCTAACCTGATTTTATATATTTTTATTGTTATATATTGATTATTACAAATAACTTATAAACAACTGTTTAGTTTTGTATATATATTGTAAATATTATATTATACTTGTACCTATATTATGTTAGCATATAAATAAAATAAAAAAACAATTGTTAAAATATATAATATTATTATTATGTTTATTAAATAAAATGTACATAATATTATAAATATTATAATATTATTATAATAACAATTTTTAAGAATTATTTATAAACCATTTCCTTATAGCAAATACTTTATAGAATGTACATTGTTTTGGATTGAATTCCATATGAAAAATACAGCAAGGTAAGGTTTCTTTGTCACAAATTTGATCCAAATGTGGACATCCAAGGTCTTCGATGTTGATTAGTGCGACTTGAGGTATAAATTCTGCGAGCATCTGTTTTTTCTGTTCGCCTTTGACATAAATGCAGGTGAATTTATATGAGTTCAATATTCTACTTAATTCTTCATATTCAACATCACCATATTCTATAGTTAGTTTATGATAGTTATGTTCCAGCCACTTGTTAGTTTTTCGACTCTTGTTGTCTTGCATAGTTTTTGAATTTTTAAAAATCCAGTGTTGAGTTGCCCACGTTGCTGTGTCGACTATAGACATTTCTTTAATAAAATATTTA
>NC_042495.1:3553456-3564208 GCF_005508785.2 Acyrthosiphon pisum | reverse complement strand
CGTCCGCGATTCAAATGCATGCATACATTAAATGTAATATGCTTAACTCGTTGAAATATACCTATAGGTTCCCGAAAATAATTTCCAAAAATCGAGCTAAACTGCATTATTTCAATTTTCAATATATTTGTGCAATATTGCAATACCTAGCTATTAGTGTTTATTACCAAGTAATATTATCTTCTCACTATAGGGGATTTTGGTTTTTATTTGTTGTTTCTATAAAATATACTAAATCAGTATATGTACACTATTAGATAAGTACCTATAAATAATTATATTTATATAATTAAATAAGTAGATACAAAAATATGGTTCACCAGTTTAAAAAAAAAAGTCATCAAATTATTTAATTATAAAAATATACCTAATATATTATAATAATAATATAAATATTAAATATATATATTATTATAATATGTTATTAATTACGTTTGTAGTAATAATATCACAAAGTATACTGCACACACGTTAGTCAAATAATATAGTATAAAATGTAAAACAATTTGTTTTTATGAATTCTGTATACACACAATAAAATAAAATATTAAATAATTTGCTAAAAAAATGACTACCTACACTATTTTCTAAAAATGTAGAAAAAAAAACACATACATCATTGCTAAAATCAATACATTCATCGCTCCGCTCAGAATCTCCAGAAAGATGTTTTAATATATCTTTTCTTTTATTTTTCGATGGTGGTCCAATATTACCCAGTTGACGCTGCGCAACTTTGGTTTCGTCTGCTGCATTTTCATGCCGCATCTTAGTATTCAATGTTAAAATTGTTGGATGTTTGTGATTCACCTTAATTAATATTAAACAAATTATATTGAATATTTTAATTGAATTTTAATACCTAATAATAAATAAGTACTAACTACTTACTAAGTTTGAAAACCGATTATTCCATCCCTCGCATACATTGTTAGTCCGATCTCCGTTGTTTAATGTTGCGTCTCTTACATTCCAGACAGATGGTACTACAGAATACTATATTATTACATTTTACCTTTATCGTAGGACGTAGGTGCGTGTATGTATACTGCGCGTCGATCCATGAGCTGAGCTTGGTGAGCTTTATATATATATTGTAATTAATAAATTTATAAATATATCAATATAACAATTAAAAACTCAACGCAGAGGTTTGACTAATGTGTGTGCAGTATATTTTGTGATATTATTACTACCAACGTAATTTATATATTATATAATATATTTATTTTTATATTATTATTATATATTAACTATATTAAGTATATTTTTATAATTAAATAATTTGATATTTGAACTAATTTTATTAGAAAGTAAAATGTAATCTACTAATTTACGTAAAAACCGATGAATTTGGATATTTTGACCGTTGGATATTTGTCCTTGGATATTTTCGTTTGGATATTTTGTCTTAGATTCATATAATCATATACTATAATATTTGAATAGTAAATATAGTTAAAGGCTATTATACTGCAACATGTAAATTTCATTTACATAATAATAATTAATATGCATGTAATATAATTCTAACACTTTAATTTTATGACGAACTGTGATTCAAAATTATAAATTTTTTTTCATATATTTATTTTTTATTTTTTTCCGTGGATTTTTATTTTGACTATCACATATAATAATGTGAATTTTATATATTAAGTATTGGTTATCATTTATCGTGCATTTCAACTCCAATAAAAATAATATTAAATATCATATTTAAATAATTAAAAATATAGAGCTGTGTACCGTTTAGTTTAATTTAATACAGAGATAAGTTGTATTAGGGGCAAGTCACCAAGTCATTAGTAAATATTACTTATTATTTACCAACTAAGTATATCTACTAACCATAGTCTATAGGTACTATGCGATGATAATATTGTAATCTAGGCAAATTATCTAAATAAAGACATATTTTATTATTTAACAATTTATGCTCCAAACTATACTGATAATTGAAACTGTTATTAAATTACTATAAATTATACATACGATAGAATTCTGTGTTTAGCACAGAATAGATTAAAATTAAACTTTAAGGTTTAAATTTAATCTAATCCGAAGTTTAAGTGTTAAACATTAATATTTCAAAAACATTTGTAAAGCATATTATATAGGTAATAACTAATATTGTATATTATAAATTATAATTGTATATTTATAATTGTTCAAATCATACATATTATTAATTATTATATAGGTACCTATGCACAACAATATAAAATCATTTTTATTGGAATATCTATAGGTACCTAGCTGAAATAAAATCAACGATATCATAATACAGTAATATAAATCCACTGTTATTGTATGTATAATCAATGGTATAATGTATATATTATATATAGTTACGTACAAAAGAGGGATGCTGGCATATAGTAAACTGCTACCTACCTACCTACCTACCGCTAGTACCTATCACATGAAAAGTGGTTTTTGAGAGGGGGTATTGGAAAAAAACAACCTGAGGTCCAGACGATCCAGCAATCATGCAACAAACCGTGTTCTGACGTTGAATTGAAACAACCGTCGCACTTTTCAAGAAATCGACAATTCGTATTTCGTACGTCTTTTGCATTCAATAGACCGACACACTCACATTTACTACCTATCTAGGTACCAAACGTCGTAATATCGGTTCATCAACTGAATATTTAAACAGTAAGTGTTGACATTTTATTATTTCATAAATAATCTATATATAAATAATATTATAATTGCAGGTAGGTATACCTACTGGCTCACCGCCGTCGAAAATTTTAAATTAAAGCTTTATTATTTATATTACCTATTTTTGAAAATGATTATAGGTATGTTACATATAATATACATACCTATAAATCAATATTCAAGTCATACCTAATTTATTTCCTTATTGAACGTAGGTACTTAAAATACTAGTTTTAAATAATAAAACATAAATATTTTTAATATTTTTAAACCTTTTTTGAAAAAACACATCAAAGATTAAATAAAAATGTATGGATATAAATTATGAATTATGATCTGTAGGTCCAAAAAACTTTTTAAAAAAAATACACTTCAAAATTCATTCAAATGAGATTTTCGTCTGAATTGATTTTAAATAGGTATGATTTTAAGAGGATGTCAGCCCACTGATTGTTTTCTTTCAATGGTTCACACACAGCATATAAAAGACAACGCATTCACGCAAAATCATTTTTTATTTATGTTTTTGAGTAATCATATATTCTAACGGTAAAATCACCCATTATAAAAATTTTAGAGAATAATATTTTTGATAGCAAGGTTTGTCTAAATAATATCTCAAAACAATTTATAATATTCATTTAAATGTACACATTTTTTATTTTTAAAATTCTAATATAATGTTAAAAGATAATTCCGGTATGTGTAATCATCAAAATTATTATTTTAATATTTTCTTTAATTTTTGTAATGGGTTCATTTTACTCTTAAGATTTCTCAAAAATCATAAAAACAATTCTTCGTGAATGCGTTTTATCTATGTTGCGCTTGGGTCTGAGAGATTAAACAAATATCCTCTTAGGAAATCTATGTAATTTAATGAATATGAAAATATAGAATTTCATTATATTTTATGTCTTCAAAAGTTTTTAGTTTTTATTTAGGTACCTATGTAACTACTTATAATTATTAACATCAAAAAAATTATTTTCTATGATTTTCTTGATTCTTAATGTTGCTTTTATTTTCAGTGGGCGAAATGAAACAACTAGCTGAGGCATTAATGCAGTGTAAATCATTTAAAGAGCGACAAAAACGCCTAAGTGAATCTCTAGATCATCTGTCTTTCAACTATCCTGATCTATACACTGTGTTGTATAGAGAGATGAAAAAGAGAGAACTGGATTCTAATGATCCAAGTAAAATTACTAAATGGTTAAATAATTCATTGTCAAAATCATTTGTAAAACTTCATGAAGCATTGATGTTGGTAAAAAATAACAACATCATGGCCAAACAGGAGTATATGTACAATTTAAGACGTATGCTAAACCAAACAATTGACAATGGTACCAACATTGAGATAGCAGTGAAAATATGCTCTTTGATTCAAAAATCACCAAACTTAACCATCATTCACGAGTAAGTTTAAACTGATTTTTTTCAATACATTTTTTAAACTAATAACACCGTTTTATACATTTTCAGGAATTTGAAACATCTAATTCACCAAGTAAATCAACTGAACAACAGTGAATGCCACATGCAGACAGAAACTTTGACAGGAAACTTTTGGCCAAATTATTTTAGACCACCACAAATAGATCCTTTCCAACCATTTAATGTTAGGCCTGCTCAACAGCCGAATACCTCTGTTTGGCCAAACATTCTGCGACCAACAAATTTAAATTCTGCTCCTGGTCTACCACATTTTAGAAGTAAGAATTAGTCATTGACCAAGCACATAAAAATACTTAAATATGATTGTGATATCTGTAGCGTCATTATCGTTATCGATAATGGTGCACCGCGACCGACCCGTGTGGCTAGTAATATAATATTATGTGGTCTATCAGTGTTTGTCACGAAGTTGCATTGCGAACTACTGTTAAGTTATGTAATGAATAAACATATTTATATTGTATAATATATCTGTTTAGTTATTTAATATTTATACGCAAATATCACAATGATGTACAATTTGTTTTTTCAGTGGAATGTTTTGGCTACAACCATCTGGAAATGATTGCAAAGACCAACATGGCCACTACTTTGAGAGACCCCCAGTCACTAATCGACCTGACGATTCTCAATCAAGAAATGGATGGAGCAGTTGCTAAGTGGCTTCACTACTTGAAACTACATAAATACCAATGGTTCTTCAACAACCTCAGTTATCTGGAAATTGAATTCATTGATGAGGACAATATTGATGATTTCATAGCTAAAGTTAACAAAAATCCCATTACAAAAGGTGCACAAAAAAAGATATGCTTATCAACAAAGGCGTTGAGGGATCGGTCACAAAAATTAAACAACTTATTATTGGTAATATTTTGAATACATATATGACTTTTGGATAAACAAAACTAATAAATATAAATTACTTTTTATTACAGGCTTTAGATTTGGAAGTTACTCCCAATGAACTGCGCGAGTTCATGTCGTACATGCGAGACATATTGCATTATCCCATACCAAACAAGAATTGTGTGGTTGGTGACCAACTACAGCAAGACATAGTCCTTGTCATGGAGAAACTGCTAAATCAACTGCTAGAAAAACTTTGTAAGATTCGTTCTTTAGCTGCCCAGAGTCTACTTGGAATGTCTATCAATAAATACTTGGAATGCACCTTATTAATAATCGGTAATCAAACATTCATGAAACAGCAAATTGACAAGACATTGATGTTAGCTGAAACTTTGAAATGTAGAGTCCATAGAATTCCAAGAAACTTTAACTAATGTTTTCACTATTGTTCAATTTGAACTTCATATTACATATGCATAATGAATTTTTTATTTTTATTATTTTTGTTTGTGACTGATGCCTCTAGATTTATTTTAATATAATTGTTTTTATTTTATTATAGTTTTTTTATCTATAATTTATTTAATTGTTTACGATCTTAATTTTTATATTTTTATACAGATGCATTTTGTATTACATTGTTAGTATTCACAATTTATTGTTGTTAACTTAATGATTCGGTGCTTTAAACACTTGAATAATATTTATTATCAGCATAATTTTATAATTGCCAAAACATTTTATTCTAACACTATTTTATGTAACCAAAAGACTGGTTTATTTTTGATTATTATTGTTGTGTGTTAATTGTATTTAAAATCTATTATGGACGAGTTTTTTTGATTTTTTGTTAGTTTAATTTATTTGAATTGTTCTGTTTTAAATGTTTTACATTAATTATTATTTATTGACCATTTTGTATGTAACCATTACAAGACACAACTGTTTATTTTAGTATTATTATTTTGTTTAAAGTTATTTTAAAGAGCTAACTTTTTTATTAATTGTACTTTTTAAAGTTACTTCATTTAATATTATATTTTTGTTCATAAAATTACTAGATTATTTTACACATTTTTCATAATATAGACGTGTTTTATTAAAACGTTGACTACTACAATTATTTATTGATTTAATTTGATTTATTGACCAGTTTATTTTAATATGATCAAAATATATGCGTTTTTTGGCAGAACTAAATTTTATTTTACTATTTTAAGTACAGCAACTAGGGTACAACTAGGTATAACACATATTACTAATTGAGTATTTTTCTTCACCATTTTTGCAGGGAACAAAGCAATAAGAAGAAATCATTAATCAAATACTTTTTAGTTTACATTTATACAATTATAGGGTTGATAAAAAATGTAAGGAGTTAGTTTTATAAACTTATTCATTATTTATTGTTGTTTTGTTTATGAATTATAATCATTTTTAATCCATAAATTTCAATATATTAATCAATGAATTTCATTTTCTCATAACATAAATAAAATAACCAGTGTAATATATTTTTGACATAGGTAATTCAAATATTAATACTTTTTTCATCATCATCTCTTCTGTGGCACACATTTTTTAATTGTTAATATTATTTATTAATTATTGCGTTGGTAGTACCTACCTAGATACCTTCATAATATAGGTATTTTACAGTAGGTACATCATTACCATACAGTAGGTATAACAGTTAAAACGTTATAATAATTATATTCCAATTATTTGTTTATGTTTTTATTAGTATACCGTTTATTCTGTTTGCATTGGTTATTGATGAAAAAATGCTAGGCAAAACCTTTAAACATCGCACACACATTTTGTTTCATCTTCTGAAATTTATTTTTCAAATAAAACAGTTGATAGCATACGGAAAGAAGTTAATGCTACTGGAAATTAAATTAATCACTATTGCTGACCTAAATATCATTGGATAACAGAATCCTGTCTCCGTGAATTGAACATTTAAGCATAGATTTATATTTTGAATGAATGACGGACTAGTAATATTTAATATTTGTCTAATAATTAAATGATCATAATGGAATATAAAATACTTGAAATGTATTCTTGTTTGTAATTCAATGACCATTCAACCAGTTAGTCACATTAAATTTGTGGAAGCATTCAAAAAAGTTTTAATGACATTGGCAAAATTAAAATCATATTATAAACCTGCAGTATTTGTTTTGTCCATTTTACATGCCTGGAAACAACTTTCCAAAGGTATCTATGCCAGCTATTCATCTTATATCTTATTGTTAACTATTAACATGTAGTATTATAAGTATTAATACAATTTTATTGTTTTAGGTTAAGACATAAAGGTGTATTTATTTAAACACAAAAAATATAATTAAGATGACATTTTATTCAGGATTATTGTCCTTCAGGATTATAGTCGATTACAATTTTAATCTGGGTCAAAGAACTTGTCAATTTAAGACAAGGATGTATTATTATACCAGCAGTTCAAAAGTACCTATTGAAGATACACAAGTACAATTTTTGTTTGAAAGTTCAAATGTTGACAAAATTCTATAAAATCATGAACATTTCCATATTATTTTGTAGGTTGAAAAATTATAAAATGAATAATTTATATAGACTATAGAGAGCTAATGATTGAACATTTTAAACAAGGTTTTTCATAAATAGTTCCTACCGTAAAAATCTTAGTTAATGAATCTACCTTCAGCCTTCGGGTCTTGTTAGAATATGAGATTTATATTATTATTTATTTATTTTTAAAAAGTACAATAGCCAATAAGTATTTAATATTTTAATATATTATTAGTTTGAATAGTTTAAAGTCTTTCAAGTATTTTATTATAACGATAACACAGAACTCTGTATGACTGTATAGGCTATTTACTATTTAGCTACATTACTGTCGCAAGTGTATTTTTGTAGGTTTCTTATAATTTGGCAATAATATTGTATTGCTTTCAGTTTAATCGTTGTATACGTATTGTATCAATGTATCATTATATTTTATAATATTATATTATGGCATAGTAACTATGCGTATTAATAAAATATATTTTGTAATGTTTAGAAACGTAATAAATTATAATAATTTAATCACGTGGCCCTATTCGGGACTAAAAACGATTGGGAGCTTAGGTTTTTCATTATTCCCTCCAATAGAACATATTATATTATCATACAAGTGTCGGGTAATATATCCGTCCATGTGCTAATAACACTTGTGGTATACCTATAATATATCAATTGCACCAGAAATTGCAGGTAAAAATAAAAAAAAATGGGTAAGTGGATGTGGCTCTGCTGTAAATTAGGTTACAAGTGGATCATTGTAATGAATGGTGCTAAATTTGAATTCAATGATATAGGTAATATCATTGTAAAAGAAAAACGATTCTGAGAGAAAACGGTCAGTCACCCTATGATATCACTAAGAATATTTGATGATATTATTGTGAATAAAGTAATTTATATATTTACCTATTTACGCGGAACCTTGTTTTAAATTTTCCAAACTTAGCTATAAAAAAGGTGGGTAAGTGGATGTCGCTCTGCTGTACAGTAGGTTAGAAGTGGGTCACTGTATAATGGATAGTATTAAACTTTAATTCAATGATATAATATCACTGCAGTATAAGAAAAACGATTCTGAGCGGAGACGGTTTGTCAGTCTAGGTATTAGACATATTATATACTTATCTATGGTATTAAAAAAAAAATTTACCTATAATAGGTACCTGTAATAAATTTCAAATTAATCATATCACAATATCCATAAGGTAATGAGAAATCGAGTGAATATCCAATATTGTAAAAATATGAATTTCAAATGCTCATAAAAATGTAATTTGATTTGCTTGTAGACATTTTTATTTGATAAAGGTAGACAAACTTATGAGGAATCTTGTATTACATTTTCAAATCTTATAGATTTATAAAGAAAAATTTTTATGAATTCTCAACTCAAAATAATTTGCTAATTTTCGTGATTTCACGTGTTTTGTTAAAATTTGAACTTTAAATGCTTATTAAAAAAACTGTGGCTAAGGATTTTTAATAATTTTCAAATATCATTGTAATAATAGTATAGGTATATAGTAGGAGTCTTGTACTAAATTTTCAAACTTTTTTACCCAACAAATAAAGTTTTATTGACATTCGTAGAAAAAACATAAAATAGTTGGAAACTGAGTACATCCGTAAACAGTTGTTTAAAACAAGTAAAAATATTTTGAAAATGTTATCGTTTATAGAAAATGCAAATATAAACACCCAGTGAAAATTTCATGTAGGTACCTATATACGTTCATTTGTTTTAGAGTTACACCAAAAACCAATATCGATTTTGGGTAAAAATTCTCGTTTTTCCTTAATTTTTATGTTGTTTTTCCCAGCGCTTTTGAAAACTATTGAAAATTTTAAAATTTGACCTCCCAAATGCACCAACTAGATTCATTTTCCCATCGAACAAGATACTGTTGAAGAAAATCAAAGCAGTTTTACTGCCCTAAACCGTGATGACAGACACAAAAGTAAAAAAAAAAAATAAAAAAAACACATCATTGTAAAATCAAATACATTCATCGCTTCGCTCAATATCTAAAAGTTATACACTTATACATCAATTGCACCGGAAGGTATTTAGGTACAAAAAAGTGTATACGCCAATTACGCCGCCGCTCCGGACGATAGTATAGTTGAAAAATAGGCGATCATTTGTGAAGTCAGTAATAGTTACCATTATTCATCTCAAGATATATTTTAGATTTTAGATTTTTTTTTCAACACTAATTCTCAATAATTTATTTTAGCTAAGGAAATGTAGAACTTTTACACTCGAGCGTGACATACTAAATAGTACAATTTTTAAAATTCATTATATTTGTAGGTATTTTTTTTTACAATTTAGTCAAACTGACTTATAACGTCAACACATATCGTATAAATTTTGTGAGAAAATCACTGGCGCAATAGATGTAGGTACAGTGCCGCAACTAAGTTTGTAGTTCCCTAACGCGAAAAAAGTTAGTGCCGCAACTAACCAGCTTTGTTAGACGTCTAATGCAAGACAACATTTATGGCTCCCAATTTTTAACTTTTTTCAAGCAGTATAGTAATATTATAGCAGTATGTAGTCATGTTTATTGTATATTAGTTCATCATATTTTTAAACACATCTCCAACAATGCATCAGTTATCAGAAGTCAAGTTAATTAAAAAGCAATTAATTTATTAAACAAAATAGGTAGGTATGTTCATTTTTCTCGATTTTAATTTTTAACACAATATTGCCTACATTACAATTTAAATAACAAACAATAAACTATCAACAAATATTATATACAATGATAATATTTTTAAAAGTTTTTCTTTCTATAGACTTCATATTAGCAAAGTTATTTATCAATTATTCAAGATCAAGTTAATTTGTCTTTGATTTTTCAATATTAAGTATACTTATGCCAGTTAAACCTACTTGTGAATAGTGGCGGATCCAGGGCTTAAATTTGGGGGTGGCAAAAATACCGACAAAAAGTACAAACATTGGCTACAAAATTGGCTAAACATAGTGTAAAACAAAGGGAAACTACGGCGATTGGAGGGGAGAAATGCCCCCTCCCTCCTGGATCCACCACTGCTTGTGAATTCCGAAGATAGTTTTTCAACAGTTTTAAATTGGAAAATTACCTTTCGGCTGTATAGTGAGTAGTGATAGTAACTGGGAGACTTTAATAAATAATACAACCGCATTAAGAATTTCACTATAAAGGGATAAAA
>NC_042495.1:3539212-3553356 GCF_005508785.2 Acyrthosiphon pisum | reverse complement strand
TAAAATCAATACATTCATCACTTCGTTCAGAATCTAAAATTGTTGAACTCCAGTCGGAATCTAAAAATGTCAATTCTTGAACTGTTGAATTGTTTGTTTTTTGAACAATATCATAATCTATTATAGGAGGTACATTTTCCATTTTTTTTTCGAATAATAACTTGTTCAATTTTTCCTTTTGATGATGCCCCCCCTTATTTAAACACAAAACCTGGCCAGAAAATAAAATTCATACCTTGCTTCCCCTATTGTTATGGCGGCAGAAATACGATTGAGAACGGTCATTATTGGCGATACCTTTTTTAGACCCTTTTGACTATTACGATTGAGAACGTTCAGTTTTTATTTTTCCGCGCAACGTTGCCAAACTTTGCCATATAAAAATCGGCTATGGCTATAGCCTATATAAATATATATGGCTCTTTGCACTGCTCACACACTGTCTATGTGACATTCCCTATCTTAATCAGATAATACATTTATCCATTAATAATGATACCTCATCTATATAAATACAACGATAACGAATTGTTTGCAACGAATAATCAAAATATATACTTTCGTATTACTCAGTACGTGATTTCCCGTGTTGTGCGTTGTGCCAAATATTTTACGTTGAATATTACGTTATAAAATTAATATTTTACTTAAATAAAATGGAAAATAACCAAGAAATAAGACTTATTACCTCTGAGCGTGGTGGAAATTTAATTGTTTTTAACAAACACAAACACCGTTTCATTAGACGGAGAAAAGATAATATTTAGAAGTGGACATGCACCAATAACAAATGCACAGCATGTTTGTTAGTTGAAAAAGTTGAAAAAAACGGTGAATATCAATTATCCGTTAACGAAGTTTTGGCACTATATTATGTAGGTACCTATATATTTCAGTCTGGAAAAATCGGTGCAATTGATGAACACCAAACACGGTAGGCGGAAAAAAAGCCCAAAAAAATAAATACACCGAGGAAAAAAAGCCCAGAAATAGAAATAAAAATGTGAACACATGTATACTCTACTCCTAATTAGTAATTACTAGGGTGCAGATTTGTATGTATTAAAAATTCAAAAATATGTACATATATATGTGTTTAATTTTTACCATTTCTAATTACCATGTATCTATAGGCTATAACAAAATATAATAATATATTATATATTATAATGAAAATGATCACTATAAATATGAACACAATATGATATATTAAATATACATACATACATACTACTATAACAGTTAATAATCATAAATAATAATAACTAGTAAAATATAATATACTTATTATTATTAGGTTATATTTGTATTTATTAATACTTAACTATTAATCATATATTATAACTACCTATAGAAAAATTTAAATGTACCTATAAATAAATAAATAAATAAATAAATAAATATTAGTATGTATAAATATAATATAAATAATCATTACAGTATTATAGTTGAAAATTGACTGACCTATTATTATTATTATTTTTATTCTATGACTATTGACTATATTATTATCTATGTTATTATGCATTTATGCACCTATTATTATTGTATTATACTTTTTCGAGCTATTATTCGTGTAATTTTACAGTCGAAAATTGACTGACGTTTGTTTGACGAAAATGAGCCCTTAATATTGTGCCATTTCAAAATGGGAGGATTTAAAAATTTGCAAAATTGTTACTGACTCACTCACCGATCATCAAAATTATAAGACACTTCCCGTATAGGTAGAAACGTGAAATTTGGCACAAAGGTAGGTCTTACAGTGTAACTAAAGGGAAAAATCTAAAAATTGAATTTTTTTCAAAATTAATACCGCTCCAGTGAGTGTATTTCTAAACGTATGAAGTGGCGCGCCTATAGCACGCATAAACGTTTACTTTCAAACAGCGTAGAAACAGTTTTATTGTATACACGTAAGATGTGCGACATATTTTTTTTGTGCATTTGCACGCACTGTAACGTCACTTATCTCTTTTATTTACTTGCTTTTATCACAGATATTAGATAACAATTTTTTATAAACCTGAAGATGAATTGAATTAATTTAGACTATAGTTATTGTTCATTCATTCAATTATATTATTATTGTAGTGTGCTTTACGCACGCACACGTATTTACACACACACATATATATATATTTATATATAATATTTATCTTATATTATGGTATACAATAATAATATGCATATCGGCATAATATTTTTTTTATCGACCAATATACTTCCTTGTTGTTTACTTTAAACAAATAAAATACAATAAGTATACTCAGTAGTCACACATCCAAAATTGTAATCGAAAGCCTTCCCCACTCGACACTTTAATTATTACTAAACCATTAGAGGTAAGTCGTTCAATAGTATATTGCAATCGTCAGTACTTATTACTTAAATAATACAAACCAGTTTCATTTTGATTTAGCAGTTTCATCATCAATACCATTGTGATATTGTTGAAGTTTCAAGACACTTGTTGAATCCAAACCAATTGTTTCTACGTTCATTTACTGCTTGCGACGTTTTTTTGGCGACCCTCATCAAAATATTATGAACATTGGTGTCATTTTTCAATGAAAAAGTAATTTTCAAAACATATCAACTACTTTTTATTTTATGCATGGAGATATGGTTTTATTATTTTTTCTGTAGGATAGGTACTAATTGTTTTTTGATAAACCTTATTTTGCATTGAACGTATACAAAATATATATTTTATTGATAATAATATGAAGTAAGTACTTATAAATCTAAAATTTTATTAAAAGTCTTAACTTAATTTTTTTTCTTATAAAAATCAGTTTCATTAAATACTTTTAAAATAAAATTATATGAATACATTAATAAGTACCTAATTGTAAACATATAATTCCTGTATTCATTTTAATGTGTCATATTTAAAAATGATAACTATTACGACGTTGTGTTTAGAAAATTAATAATTAGTTTTTGTTCGATGATTGATTTTTATTTATTTATTTAATAAAGTTTACACTATTTAGCTTCTTACGATAGTACAAGCAAAATTCTACAAATTATAATAACAACATAATATATTGATGTTAAATAGTATACCTATAATGATTGGTAAATTGAACATAATATTTGACAACATTATTGTATTAAATTAATCAAAACTTAAAAATAAACATTTTTATCTATATACCTATTAAGTAAATAGTTATAGACTTTGTTGTCTAATTTCTTTTTCCGTTAAGGGTCAAAGACTCAAAGTATTTAAAATTTGATAAAATAAGCCAATCATTATGGTGCATAAAGTATTCATAGGTCTTATGCATGACCAAATGTTTGTTATCTAATTTTAGAAGTTATTTTACCAGAAATCAAGGATAAAGTTATTAATTTTATCACGTTAGTTAGGTATTATAATTATTATTATTTTTAAGATATCTTAATTATAAATATTACTGTCAAACATTATTATACTGAAGTCAATTCAAACAAAAAAGAAACACATTTTGATGCTTTTGAAAGCATATAAATTCATATCAACTTATAAATTATTATAATGGTTAGGCAGTTAACACTGAAATTTATATTTTAACATTTAATGTAATGCCACAAGTGATAATGGCGATAGCATTAATATAATACTATATTATTTTAACATTAATCAATCTAAATAATTAAATATATTTACAAATAAATTCTAAGTACCTAGAATTTAATAAGTAGCTGTACAATATTGCATACTTAACTATAGTGACTTACTATAGTGTCTAGTAATAATATTAATGGTTACTATTTAAAACAATTATAAGTTCTTCTTCTCAAGTAAATAAGAGAGGTAGGTAATGCATTTTTAGTTTATGTAAAAATGTAAGTTCTATATTCAATTATCTAAATTATTCTAAAAAGTTAATCACTGAATTCTTTTATTCAAATCATTTTTTATTCAGACTTCTTTTATATTAGTTTTGTACTTAATTTATTTTTGATGCTTTTTTGTATAATTAAATAATTTATTTTTAATTGTTTATTAGGTATTTACCACTATCACAACAATAATGAACAACCACAGTGAAAATGTCGATATTAATTGGTATCATGGAAAAATATCAAGGGACACGGCTGAAATTATTCTATTAGACCACGAGAGTAAAGAAGATGGTCTATTTTTAGTACGAGAAAGCAATTCTGCATCCGGAGATTATGTGCTTTGTGTGTTACAAAATAATGAAGTAGTGCACTATCAAATACGACGTCATGGTGAAGATGCATTTTTCTCTATTGACGAACAAAATATAATGCACGGGTTAGAAACATTAATTGAACATTACTGTAAAGTAAATGATCCAAGCTTAGGAGTACAACTGTCCAAGCCTATTGTCAAAGATCCTCCACCTCACGATACCAGGAGACATGGACGTACTAATCTCTTGCACAGAGCCATTACACAAGCTAATTGCAAAGTGGTTACCGAGCTGTTAAAATGTGGGTATCGGAATTTAGAAGCAAAAAACCAAGAGGGACAAACTGCATTGCATTTAGCTAGTCAGATGGGTCATGATCAAATTGTAGAGAAACTCATCTCATGTGGAGCCAATGTGAATTGTAGAGACACAGAAGGCTACACTCCTTTACATTTCGCTTGTCAGAACAATTTATTGAACACTGTGAAAATCCTATTGACAGTTGGCGGCGCAAATATTCAGTTGAGAAATTCGTCGACTGGATGGGTAGCTCTACACGAAGCATCAAGCCGAGGCCATGCAGATATTGTGACTCTATTGTTGTCCATGAATGCTCCATCGAGGCCACGTACTTTTGACGATCTTCTACCTGCAGACTTAGCACGCACCAATGGACACACTGAAGTTGAACAAATGTTGAATGAGTTTGTTTCTCCTATGCCATCTTCGAGGAAAGATCAATGGTATCATGGCAAGCTTGATCGCCACGAAGCCACAGCAATATTGAAAACAAAAGATGTTGACGGTTGTTTTTTAGTCAGAATGAATAGACAGAGTGGCTATGTCTTATCTATGATGTGTACTAATCAATGTTATCATTTCCAGATCCAAGATCGCGATAAATATTATTTTATTGACAATGGGCCATATTTGAATTCGTTGGAACATCTAATACAACATTATACATTATTTCCTGATGGTTTACCGAATAAATTAGAAGTGCCTGTAAGTCCAGCAGTTATTCCACCCCTACCAAAAGGATTTCCATTTACATTAAAGAAGCCAAAACCAAAACATCAAACTGAATTTCAAGACAATATTATGAGGGACAATTTGATTTTAGATGAAGTGATTGGTGAAGGCGAATTTGGTTCAGTCTATAAAGGAACTTTTCAAAACCGAGATGGTTTTGAGGAAAAAGTAGCTATCAAAATGCTGCGATACGATATGTCTTCAACTAATAAATCAGAATTTTTGCGTGAAGCTCATGTCATGATGAGTTTAAATCACGAATGTATTATAAGATTGATTGGCATATGTGAAGGGCCACCATTGTTGATGGTTCAAGAGCTCATTGCACTTGGTTCAATGTTGACTCACATCATCACACACCCAGAACTCATCAGTCCAAATTATGAGTTAAAAATGTGGGCCGCTCAGATAGCTTCTGGTATGTGTTACTTAGAACAAAAACGTTTTGTGCACAGGGATTTGGCAGCTAGAAACATTCTTTTAGCAGATAGACACCAAGCCAAAATAAGCGATTTTGGTCTGTCGCGTACATTGAATGTTGATAAGGACTATTATAGAGCTTCACATGGTGGACGATGGCCAATTAAATGGTATGCACCCGAATCATGCAATTACGGAACTTTTTCTAGTGCTAGTGATGTGTGGAGCTATGGTATTACATTGTGGGAAATGTTTTCCTATGGACAGCAACCATATGAAAACATGAAAGGTGTTGAAGTAATTGGTATTCTGGAAAAAGGAGAGAGGTTACAAAAAACTCAAAGGTGTCCAATTGAAGTTTACAAAACAATGGAGATGTGTTGGGCATATGAACCCAAGGAACGCCCGACTTTTAGTCAGCTGTCAAAAATATTTGCATCTGATTCTGATTATGAGAATTTCAAAGATTTTATAAAACTCTAATATCACCATATTGGAGAAGAAAAAACTAATAAAATCATATTCCTATTAGTAGTAGATTATAAAATTGAACATTTATGTTAAATGACAATAACAACCTATATCTGATTTTTGGTTTTGAAATAGTGATGGAGTTACTAATTCAGATCAAATAGAATTTTACAAAATGATTATGGATAACTATATTTTATCTTTTATTTTATACGGTATATTTTTAATATATATAATAGATTATTGTAATACAACACAAGTATTTATAAAAAGGATTTCAAGATATATTTTTGATAAAATTTGTGAGGAATGTTGTGATTTATAAATTTAAATCTCCATAATGGTATTTAATTATTTATCTTTAAATTTATTTCATTATTTTACAGTTTATACTATGTTGAATTTTAATATTTTTATAATGTTTATTATGTTTAATTATACATGTTTAGTATTTTACATTTTGGGTATGATAAAAAAAAAACAATGGACATTTTTATTACATTTACAAATGTAATAAATGTTTAAATGTCATTTTTAATAGTTTTTCAATTGTTATACCTATTATAAATACATTTTTTTGTGAGATTCAAGAGTATTATATACAGGGTAGCTCAAGATTTTAAAATTTTATTAAAATAATGGTAATCATGTTTCTATTGTTTAAAATGACCAATCATTACAAAATATCAAAACAAATAATTATCATTGTCTTTTATAAAGTTTTGCCTTGTGGAACTAGTAAAAATAAATGTCTTCCATTCATCTTATTATTTTTGTGTGTGTATAATTTTATTTTGATTTATATTGATACAATATTATAGTAACAAAATGTTGGGACAGTTTTTACTTCATACTTTGTTTTAAAGAAGACTATATTTATTTTCTCCATGTTACAAATGTAATCAATTTAAATTAACAATTTAATTTTAATTTTTAAATAATATTCTACTCAAATTTACATAATGTATTATTTTGAAAGTATGTTAAAACGGCCAATCGTCTCATAGTTTTAAGTTTTTTTTATGTATATAAACATAAGCATATTATAATTGAGTTACCTCTCATCATACTTTCAACATTGTTTGCTCAATCTAGTAAACAGAGATAAATTGTTGCCATAATAATTATAGTATATTAGTTTTTTAACATAAACATTTTTTTCATAACTAAATTAGAACAATATTGTAAAACATTTAAAATATTGTATTAATGTTATTCTGTAAGACAGAGGCAATATATCCATAAACTATTTATTGTTTTGTTGTATGGGTGGCCTATATAGTCTACTTAGATATATATTACTATGTTATTGTTTATTTGAAAATTTGAAATTAATATTATATTTTAATAAAATTTCCATTTTTTTTTGGTTTTTTTCAAAACGAATTATTTGTTTACTTTCTGATCTCAGTAACTAATGAGTTGTAGACTCTTTTAAATCCAATTATGGTAGATTACTTATCTTAGTATTAAAGTGAGGGTCAGATCCCCTCCCATTGGCTTTGGAGTGGATAATCTTCCGTAATGTGTTTATTGTGAATTTTGAATCAATTCAAATTATATTCATTGTTCCTTATTGTTAAATATTTTAATACCTAAAAAAAAGTATTGAGAGGATAGGGGGTTTTCCAATTTCCCCCCTCCCATTTAGCTATATCGTTTTTTTGTTTTTGATTCCCCTCTATCAGAAATCATGTCTATGCCACTGAACACAAGGTGTGACTCAAAAACTATTAAAATAATGATTTTCCTCTACGCTTACATGACCATTTTCCATACATGATAAAATTTTCAATATATTTTGTCTCTTTTTGAAATACCTACTTATAGATAGGTATTCTCAATTTTCAACTTTTTAGTTTTTTTTTTTCTATAAATATCGATGAAAACTTTTCACATGATAAATAAGCTCAAAATTCAAAATTGTAATACAAAATTCTTCATAAGTTGTTGAAATTCATCTAAATCATGAAAATTTGAAAATTATTTTGTAAATAAACTGTATAAAATGGACAAAAAAATAACAATTTTTGTTCCTCAGTCAAAAATCTCAAATTCAATTATAGGTCACTCATATAAATTTTTTTTAAAGTAGTTACAAAAAAACCGAAATTACTAGTCAATTGATTTTCACATACTAAAAATTAATTTTATATAGAGTTTGGTGATTACTAATAAATAATAATACACAAAAAAAAAACTAATTGAATTATTCAATGAAAATATATATTTGTGCTATATGGGTGATAGATCCCCCCCTCCCTTGACCTTAATTTTTTGTAAAATTATATTTACTTATTTTCTGTATTTCTCATTATGATACCTACTACTTTTAAGTTTAGTAGGGACCTATATCTGTTTTCTAAATGTTCTAGCCGTGGTAATTTGTCCGCTTTGATATAGGTACTATACACCACCAGTCGTTCGTGGCATAAATATCGGAAAATAAAAACATATATCTTTATGGTGGTATGGTATACTATATTTTTGAATTCTCTGCGAATTATTTTTCATGCATGAGTGTTTATAATAAACCCGATAAATAGTCGGTAAATAAAACAAAATTACCATGAAGACTGTAGATTTACCATAGGGCATGGGTTTATTTTTAGTGACTGAAAACATTGTATTCACCTCAGTCTGGATTACATGCTTTAGATGTTTGTGATAAAGAGGTTTATCCAAATATTCATGAACTCTTGAAAATATTTTGTACTTTGCCTGTATCAACTGCTATACACCTGAACGATGTTTTTCAAGTTTTTATTAAGTATTAAGTCTTACCTAATAAATAGTATGACAGAAGTAAATATTTTATCAATTTTCCTATCTAATATTGAATAATAACTATAAATTAAATAGTAATTATTATATACTTTGTTTATTACAATATTTTCAAAATACTCTTTTTTAGTATCCATTTAAATTAATATTTTATTCAAATATCATAAGCATTAATCACATAACAAGAGTTTTATTATACTGTAAATTGTAATATAGGTAGTTTGATGTTATTGTAAATTACAATTAAATATTAATATAATCAAATAATAATCTCAACCATATGTTGTATGCAAACAGCAAAAGTAGGTACCTATAACAATTAACATTAAAGTTAACAACATGAAATTAGTTCTGCTGAACGTAAATTTGTTATGTTGTATGTATCTACACTAACTTTACAAATCGGACATATTTCAGGGCTTTCAGCCCTAAATAGTAAATAAATAGTAAAAATCGAGTTTGCAGTTATTAGGTAAAGGAAAAAAAATTTTCAAAAACCAAAACCGAAAATTTTCAAAAATCGTTCTTGATACCAATAAAATTTGAAAAACCTTTTTTGAAACCGAAACAAAATTTGAAAAACCATTCTCAGAAATCGAAACCGCAACCGTTAAAATTTGAAACAGTTTCGATCCCTGGTTTATTGTGATTATGTAAGTAATGCATAGTAGTGTCATAGAAAAGTATAATAGCACCAAAGAATAAAATAGCGCGGTGTATGGTTTTTAGATTAGGTAGGTATGAATATAATATATTTTATATACTTACAAACTCCGTTAATGTAAGTTACTACAAGTAGATATGACCACTAGATTCCGCTGTGAGTACTTTTTCAAATGCACATTAAATTTATTATCTTGGTATAATCGTGGTCGTGGATGTGGTTATGAAAAACGTGCTAATGATGTTATTTCGTATTTACATGATAACATTGTTTTGATGGTAGTGATAAGAGCGGTTTCCGCGACAAATTTTTGAAAATCTAACTTCAATTTTCCAAGTATTATTATAAATTATGATCCACTATATTTGTCGTATTACATGATCGTCTACACATTTCGTAACGTCTGAAAAGTTAGTCAGTCGGTCAACGCTTTCAATTGGTAAACATCCTGGCACATATTGAATAATTAATAATCTTCGTTTTGCAACACCGGTTTTTACATCACATCAGAGAGCCGAAAGTACAGTAAGTTCGCTTTAAACAAAATATAAATAATGTATTAACGCTTTGACAAAATTAATTGGAGTACCTTTTTTTTTGTCATTAGAAATGAGTTTCAACCGCTACAAAGACATTATTGAGGAAGGCGACACGGTCATATTGTATATAAATCCACAAGCAATGTACGCTATACAAGCCCAGTCAGTAATCGAAAATCGCAAAGGAGAAAAGATTGAGAATGTTATGCAGACTAAGTATGGAGCTTTGAAGATTTCATCTTTATTTGGAAAACAATTTGGATCAAAAGTGAGTTTGTCCAATGGATGGGCTCATGTCTTGTATCCAACACCCGAACTTTGGACACAGACATTGCCGCACAGAACTCAGATTATATACACACCAGACATAAGTCTAATTATGTTTATGTTAGAACTAAAGCCTGGTAGCATTGTGGTTGAGTCGGGTAACACACCTATATCTACTATTGTTATTTTTACATTCATTTATCTTATGAATCTATATTTGATGTATTGTACTATGTTTAGGAACCGGAAGTGGATCTTTGACTCATGCCATGGCTTTTAGAGTAAAACCTACTGGACACATTTATACTTACGATTTTCATGAACAAAGGGCAGATCAGGCCCAAAAAGAGTTTAAATCCCATGGTTTATCTGAGAATGTCACGAGTCAATGCAGGTAATTTTAATTTGTTTTGTTTATAGTGTTGGTGGTATACCAATAGCATATTGATTTTGAAGATTTGGTTCACTGATTTTAATTAATTATTGATGTTTTGTATTTATAGAGATGTTTGCCAAAATGGATTTAGTGATGATGTTATTGGCAAAGCTGATGCCGTATTCTTAGACTTACCTCATCCACATCTAGTTGTTCCATTTGCTATTAAAGCTTTAAAACCATCAGGTAATTATAGAATTATTATTATGAAAGTGTTGGCTATAACCTTTATAATATAATATGATCTTTGTAAGAACTCGTGTAATGCTTAGACAAAGACTAGGTACTTAGAATCATTAAATTATTTTCTTTGTATGTGTTATAAACAAGCTGAAAAAAATCTGGAGGGTTGAATAAAAATTATGGTAGTGTGTAAGTTGTAAACTATTATATTTTACAATGCATTTTTAAATTTTGTATGAGTAATCAATAATAATGGAATTTAATCAGAAGTGACCCTACATCAGTAGAAAGGTTTTTTATACATTACAATTTAATATCATTGAAATTGAATTTATTTCGATAAAATATGTTATGAATATTATGAGTTGAATTTGAACTACATGTGAATTTATGTTAAGATCATTTGCATAAAATAATAGATATTACATAGCAATTTTAACCATATGTTGTGATGTCATTAACAGAATAATTCAAAATAATATTAATTACATATTCATATATTATTATTGAAAGTTCAATAATAATTGATGAAATGGTTGATGAGAAGATCAATACATTTTTTATATAATATTATAATATCCAAGTTATATTACACATTAGTAAATTACACATTCGTGCATAATATTTGATTTATTCATGACTGAATGTTTATATTTTGTTGTTTGTGGTTTGTATTGTATACTATATTTATTATACCTAACATGTATTTTATAGTATATTTAATTGAGGTATGAATGTTTAAAACACAAATCTAATAAATTTAATAAAATAATTTTAAATAAGTTTCGTTGACCATTGTTGACAAAAAAATCACTCAAAATCTGAATTAGACATTTATACATTCTATTTCAATTATTTAATTAATCAATACATAATGTTTATGGACATTTTTAAGTTATTAACCTACATACAGTTGATTTTCATTTGGTGCATCTATAGACTTCATTTATTAATAATGGCCTATTTATGATTAAATAGAAGACAATATTTTGTGACTATAATTAGAGGCCTTACTCCTTTGGCATAAAAATTACATTTATATTAATTTAAATTATTATTAGGAGGTGCTGGATTTAGAGCTTAGATACTCACGAGTAAAAACAAAAAAGTAAAAACCATTGAACGCTCTTCACTAATTTAACCAATAGATTATAATATTAAAACAATTGAAATAAATTGTAAAAAAAGGTGGGTAAGTGGATGTCGCTCTGCTGTACAGTAGGTTACAAGTGGGTCACTGTATAATGGATAGTATTAAATTTGAATTCAATGATATAATATCACTGTATAAGAAAAAGATTCTGAGCGGAGACGGTTTGTCAGTCTAGATATTAGACATACATATTATAGGTATACTTATCTATAGTATTATTAATAATTTTCAAATTAATCATATCACAATATCCATTAGGTAACGCGTTATACATCAACAACAAACCGTGGTACTATCATAGATATATAATAGTATACTTTAGAAGTTTCAAGTACCCACATATTATACAATCACAACAAAATAACTAAAATAGTTATTCCAGGTTTTTTAATATGTAATTTCGTCCAAATTTGAACTTAAAATTACTATAAAAATAAACTGTGCTTATGTAATTCTTAGAATTTTTGGTAACAGAATTAAATATTTACGTGGAATCTTGTTTTAAATTTTCAATCCTTAGATATAAAAGTTGAACATTTTATAAATTTTTAACTACGAAATAATTATTACATTTTTAATTTGATAAATTTTGTCAAAATTCGATCTTTAAATGCTTATAAAAAAAAATTGTGTCTATGTATTTTTAATATTTTTGAATTGCTATTGTTACAATATATCAGGAGCCTTGTATTAAATTTTTACACTTTTTGGCCGAACAGATAAAACTTTATTGATATTTATAGAAAAAAAAACTAAAAAAAATTGAAAACTGACCATGTCCGTAAACATCTCAAAAAGAGTCAAAATATTTTCAAAATTGTATTGTGTTTAGAAAATGCTAATATAAACATTCAGTGAAATTTTCATGTATTTACAGTTATTCGTTTTTGAATTACAACAAAATAAGAAAATCGTTACATGAGAAATCGAGTGAATATCAAATGTTGTAAAAATATGAATTTCAAACGATCATAAAAATTTAATTTGACTTTCTTATAGATATTTTTTGTTTGATAAAGGTAGAAAATCTTATAAGGAATCTTGTATTACATTTTCATATCTTAGATTTAAATAGAAAAATTTTTACGAATTCTTAACTCAAAATAATTTGCTAATTTTCGTGATTTTTCCATATTTTGTCAATTTTTGAACTTTAAATGCTTATGAAGAAAACTGTGACTAAGGATTTTTAATATTTTTTATCTGCTTTTGAAACAATATACTAGGAGCCTTTTATTAAATTTTCAAGTTTTTTTAATCAACAAATAAAATCTTATTGATATTTTTGAAAAAAAAACTAAAAAAAAATGAAAACTGACAATGTCCATAAAGAGCTCAAAATAAGTCAAAAAAATTTGAAAATGTTATGGTGTATAGAAAATGCTAATATAAACATTCAGTCAAAATTTCATGTATTTACGGTCATTTTTTTTTAAAGTTACACCAAAAACCAAATTCAATTTTGTGAAAAATCGATTTTGCGTAAAAATTCCCGTTTTTCCTTAATTTTTCTTTGGTTTTTCTTGGCGCTTTTGAAAATTACTGGGCCTAAAATTTTGACCTCCCCAATGCCCCAACGATATTCACTTTCCAATCGAACAAGATACTGAAGTTGAAAATCGAAGAATTATTTCGACTACTTATCGTGTCCCCAGATACAAAAAAAAAAAAAAATAAAAAAAAAAAAAAAAAGGCGGGTAAGTCGTGGATGTCGCTCTGCTGCACACTAGGTTACAAGTGGGTTACTGTAATGGATGGAATTAAATTTGAATCCAATGATATTATATCATTGTATACGAAAAACGATTCTGAACGGAGATGATTTGTCAGTCTAGGATATATTATTTTTAAAGAAAAACTTATGGAGAACCTTGTACCAAATTTTAAAAACTTAGTTATAAAAGAAAAAATTTTTACGATTTTTCAACCACTAAATTACTTGCAAATTTTCGCAATTTTGACATATTTCGTATAAATTTGAACTTTAAATGCTTATAAATAAAAATTGTGACAATGTATTCCTTTTATTTTGCAACTGCTATTG
>NC_042495.1:3537788-3539112 GCF_005508785.2 Acyrthosiphon pisum | reverse complement strand
TTAAAAGCTAATAAACTGACAAAAAAAGTACCGAAAAAGCATTTATTTACGAATATCATAGAAAATGCAAAAAAAGCAAAATCAAAATTGCATATTTGAACCCTGTGATGAATGAATCGAATTTTGTTTTTGATTAGCTATGTCCTGTAGTACTATGAAAGAAAATGCAAATGCTACAAAATCCTAGCCCTACTAATATTTATATTTATTTATATTTTATATTTATATAGTTACTCCAGTCAACTAACTGGAGTCCAATATAGTTTGTGATGCAATTGAGTGCGCATATCGTTTATTATTTACTTTTACATCTTTTCGTGTTTAAACGAGAATTATTATAATGATTATGGCGTAAAATCACAAGAATTTCAAAGTAATCAAAATTCAAAATATCAAATTAAGTATGACAGAGGTTAGAGTAGATGTCTCGTGTTCACTTTTTATGAAAAATGAATTTTTAAGTTGTTTTTTACAAACCAGCCTCAAAAAAGCAGTTAGTTTACAAATAAATCTAAATAAAACAGTTACACAGAGTGGCCTTTTGCGACATAAATCAGAAAATGAAAATAGTTTTTTTATATGGCTACACTGGTGGCACTTTAGCTCTTATCATGGTTTTTGGAGAGTGTCCATTCTGATTTCATCTATTCTGTGGTACAACTGGCCTTAAAAAGTGCTTCTAAAACTTGAAAAATTACTTGATTAGCTAAAAATTTAAAATGTTTCATTTTTAAGTTAAAATCGTTTAAATTATTTGTGGTAAATAAAATATTGGTCTAGTATATTGCAAAAGGTTTTGTAAATGTTGGTCCTCACAATACTGTGCGAGTGTGCTTAATTTTTCGTAATAAAATACTAATTCTGGTAATATCCCCGAGATGGGCGTATTGTTTTAACTTTCCCCGGGTGTTAAAAAGCTAAGATCCGGCCCTGGTAGTGTGTGTTCTTTATTAACTATTACCTATTGGATTAGCATTAGTAATTAAAGTGTAAAAACCATACAATTTTACAAAATTATTAATATTATGCTGTATTTTTGAAAATACAAATTGCTTTCGTCGTATTATGATACCTTGTTTTTGAGATTGTATTATATGTAGTATTGTTATCTATAGTGATGAATTTTAATTATTAATTGTACACAGAAAGAAAATTACAAAGGAAAAACATTTTTTTTTTTTTTTTTTTCAAAGTGGCCCATTGAAAATTTATCGTGCCGTGGGCCACCAGTCATTAGCCAGACCGACACTGACGTGTACTCTACCTACACAAATACAATGTACGATATGACAACGACAATAACGGCGACTACGACCGGCGGAAA
>NC_042495.1:3517489-3537688 GCF_005508785.2 Acyrthosiphon pisum | reverse complement strand
GATCATTTTCAATAACAAAAAAAGGCGGGTAAGTCGTGGATGTCGCTCTGCTGTACAGTAGGTTACAAGTGGGTTACTGTAATGGATGGAATTAAATTTGAATCCAATGATATTATATCATTGTATACGAAAAACGATTCTGAACGGAGATGATTTGTCAGTCTAGGATATATTATTTTTAAAGAAAAACTTATGGAGAACCTTGTACCAAATTTTAAAAACTTAGTTATAAAAGAAAAAATTTTTACGATTTTTCAACCACTAAATTACTTGCAAATTTTCGCAATTTTGACATATTTCGTATAAATTTGAACTTTAAATGCTTATAAATAAAAATTGTGACAATGTATTCCTTTTATTTTGCAACTGCTATTGTAAAAATATGTTAGGAGCCTTGTATTAAATTTCCAAATCTTAGAATTAAAAAGAAAAACTTTTATGAATTTCTGTTTAAGATTATTTGAACATTGCCGTAATTTTTACGTATTTAGTCAAAATTTGAACTTTAAATGCTTATAAAAAAAAATTGTGCCTATGTATTTTTATAATTTTTGAATGGGAGTTAGAACAACATATGTGGACCCTTCTATTAAATTTTCAAGTATTTTGTCCCAGCTAATTTTTTTTTATCAACATTTATAAAAAAAAAATCAAAAAAAATCGATTATTTCAATTGCCTATAAATAGATTAAAAATTAGTGGAATATTTTGAAAATAAAACTATATAAAGAAAATGTCAATTTAAACAACTGGTAAAATTTTCAAGTGTCTACGACTCATACTTTTTGAATAATAACAAATATCAAAAATCGTTTGAGGCTAAACCGTTATTTAATGCGGTTTTGTAAAAATTTAAATTTCAAACAGTCCTAAAAATTTTTTGTCTTAGTCCGGTTGAGTTTTTTTTACAGATATTTAAAGAAAAACTTATGGAGAACCTTGTACCAAATTTTAAAAGCTTAGTTATAAAAGAAAAAAATTTTACGATTTTTCAACCACAAAATTACTTGCAAATTTTCGCAATTTTGACATATTTCGTATAAATTTAAACTTTAAGCACTTATAAAAAAAAATTGTGACTAACGATTTTGGATTTTTTTTTATCACTGTGAGAACAACTTATAAGAAACCTTGTATTAAATTTTCAAAGTTTTCTATCCAACCAAAAATTTTTTATCGTTATTTTAAAAAAAAATACTTAGAAAAATTGAAAATTTCATTTGTCTATAAATAGCTCAAAAAAAGTCGAAACACTTTGAAAATTTAACCCTGTATAGACAACGCTAATATAAACATCTGTTGCAAATTTCAAGTGCTTACAATAATTATTTTTTGAGTTACAGTAAAATTAAGTTTTCGTTTTTGTCAAAAATTGGTTTTGCGTAAAAATTCGCGTTTTTCCGTTATTTTTTTAAGGTTTTTCCTGCCGCTTTTGAAAAGTATTGGGAAATTTTCACTTTTGACCCCCCAAAGTACCAACTAGATTCACTTTCCTTTCAGAAAAGGTACAACTTTTGAAAATCGAAGCATTTTTACTGCTCCAAAAGTTGTCGTCAGACACAAAAAAAAAAAAAAACACACATCATTGTAAAATCAATACATTCATCGTTCCACTCAGAATCTAAAATCATATTTAAACTAATAATTTTTTGAATAAATTGTAAACAACATACATTATTTAATAAACTGTTAATTTGTTGCTCACTTGCTTGGTACACAATTATTTTAGTTTTAATATTATAAGTTATGGATACCATGGATGTCGGGTATAGTTATCTTATTATTATATAACTATAACGATTATCATTCATATTTGTTGTGTACTTGTGTGGTGTATATTTGGAGCATAAAATAATATTTTATTAAATATTATAAAAATGAGAATATTTTATGATTAGTGATAGAAATTTCCAATCAATGACTATAATATATCTATAATATAAAAATGAATCGCAAAATGTGTTGGTAAGCGCATAACTCAACAACGCCTGGACCGATTTAGTTCAAATTTTTTTTAGATGTTCGTAATTGTCAGGAGAAGGTTTTTACGAAATAAAAATTTAGGAAAATTCACCGGAAAAGTAGGAAATCTGGATGTAAAGAATACAACAGTGGCGCAACAGTGTCTTATATATTGGTTGCTATTGGTTTTGTTGATTATTTATTATAATTATTTGTTGATTATTTCTATTATTATTTTTTTAAATCTATATATATAAAAATGGAGACAAAAATGTATAACGATTCATCAATCGAGAACGGCTGATCCGATTTGGCTCAAATTTTTTTTAAGATGTTCGTAACTGCCAGGAGAAGGTTTTTACGAAATAAAATTTTAGGAAATCCACCGAAAAGGTAGGAAATCTCAAATCTGTATGTGAAAAATACAACAGTGGCGCAACAGTGCATTATATTATATTGGTTGCTATTATTTGATCCGGCATGTTTGTTGATTTCATATAATATAAAAATGAATCGCAGAATGTGTTGCTAAGCGCAATAATTCTACTGTAGTACATGTTTTGTGACTGAACTCCTAAATGGTTAGACCGATTTGAATGAATTTTTTGTATGCGTTTGCGTTTATTCATCTGATTTTAGTACGGTTAGGTTAGGATTTTGTATTAATTGATTATATCAATCCACCATAGGTAGAATACGACAAACTTGGTATAACTTTGATACTTTAGAGTTAAATCATACACTAACGTACATACAGCACGGGTAGATTGCCTACCTGATAATGTACTGCTGCGAATCAGAATTTTTATTCCGGGCAACGGAAAAGTTAAGATTAATTTTGAAACCATACACTGAATATTAAATAACGAATTGAACAAAGTTTGAGTCACATATAGTTGGTGCACTTAATGGGCAACGAAGTGCACGGGTTCAGCTAGTTAATTATATAAATTCTGTGGTGCTCGGGTAAAAGGTCTTATGTTCAAAATATATTTTTTTAACTGTGCATAAAGACTTATGTGATTTAATCCATTATGACCAATATCTTCAATAAAGGAGCTTTTTACACATTCGTATTATGACGCACTGAGTAGGGATTGGACTTGGTTCTTTTTACCCACAAAAAGAGCGTTTTTTTTTATCTTTTATGTATTTTAATCCTATTTTCGCAATTTTTGGACTAAGACCTTTTACTCGAGCACTACAGAATTACTGTTTACACTATACATATATTTAATTGTTAATTGATATTTGATATTAGGTATTTTTGACCTATTCAGGTGAAGTAACAATATTTTATTTTATAATGTATAATGTTTAAAATATAATTTAATCTGCTAGGATTAAAGTTGTCCAACTTAAGTATATTTGAATAATTTATAGTTGTGTATAATACAATATTACATAATTATTTTAACAATGATGTGTGTGTGCTTTTTTTATGTGTACTTGATAACTGAGAAGTAATCAAAATAATTCTTCGATTTTCAACTTCAGTTTCTTTTCTGGCGGGAGAGTTAATTTGGTTGGTACTTTAGGGAGACAAAATAAAAATTCCCAGGAGTTTTAAGCGACGAGAAAAACAAAAAAATCAGCAATATCAGTTATCCTTATCAATGAAATTGATTTTGTTTTTTGGTGTAATTCAAATACGAATAACCATAGATAGGTACTTGAATACTTGATATTTTCACCAAATGATTATTTTATCATTAGCTATACACGATAACATTTTTATAAATATTTGATATTTCTACTCATTTTGAGCTATCTATAGTAATGAGAAATTTTCTACCAACTTTTTTAAAAATTATTGCTGATAAAAAAATATTAAAGGTGCATAAGCACAATTTTTCTTTTATAAACATATAAAGTTCAAATGTTGACAAAATTGATCAAAATCACATAAATGTATTAAATGTTACATTTTTATATCTAAGGATTAAAAATGTAATGCAAGGTTTTTCATAAGTATTTTATAGTTAAGTATTCTATAGCTTGCACTAGTGCAACCAAAAAATCTAAAAAATACATTAACAGATTTTTTAAATATATATTTTAAGTTCAAATTTTAACGAAATTAGATATTTAAATGAAGAATAATGATTTTGGTTATTTAGTTGTAATTTAAAAATATTTGTGGATACTTGAAACTTTTTATAGTATATTATTATACATTTATACCTATTTAAAATTGCCGTTTTAAAATGCAATTTGTTTGACAAAAATTAATTCAACCTACTGTATAACTGTATAAGTAATGTCTATTGTTAAATTAAATTACAATAATACCATAAAATATACTTTGTAATAAAGGGCATAGGCTGACAGACCGTCATCGCTCAGAATCGTTTTTCGTATACAATAATTTAATATCATTGGATTAAAATTTAACATATCCGTTACAGTGACCACTTTATAGTCTAGACATCTACTGTAGGTACAGTAAGAGTGGTACCTACTTACCCACCTAATTTTATTTTATTTTAAATGATACAAAATTATAAAATTTATATACAACTGTAAAAAGTTGTAGGTGATTAAAAATTGTTTAGTGAAAGGGTTGAAAGGGAAGGGGCCCACTTAAACTGTCTGATATTACAGGGTTCAATGAAAAAAATCTTTTATCCGGGCTTGTAAATGCAGTGTTATGTAGGTATAATATTTGACAACAATTATTATCTGTAATGACTGGTTACTAAGTATAAAACTCTGTAGTTAATCTTGATATACCCTTCGAGCATTAAGTATTAAATACACGCAAACGCATATCAAATTTCGGGCCATAAATATATTATACTTTTATATTTTGATAAAATAATCAAATATATAGGTATTAGGTACCGTAACTTTAACGCTACGTCCACATTCCACACCGCACGCGTCATGATATACCATTAAGAGGTACATTATACTACTATACATCATAGAGATAGTCGTGATGTAATGACACATCGACTACTATTATATTGTACATTTGTGGGATAACGGCTGTTATGCGTTATGCCACCGGTGGCTACCACACGATCATATTATACATTTTGAAACCTAAATGATAATATTTTTTCTGAAGGTACCTATAATATATTATTATTGCGTCCAAGTCCAAATGTACAATGTAAAACTTTCATTTTTCTAGGAGATTTTAATATAAAAGTGGCCAATTTTTTTCTGCATTTTCATATTCGGCAAAATCCCTTTGCCCCCCCCCCCCCCCCCCATAGTTAAGGTAAACCATCGAGTTGGATAAATTAATACTTTGAAGTTCTGAACATTAATATGCAGGTACCTACAATAAAATATAATCTTTAATATTATATAATATGTAAATATTTCATATACCCGCGAACTATATTTTTTAATTATAGGTACTACGAAATAACTTCATCGTTTAGATATCTAATTTTGTCAACATTTAAACTTAAACTGTCTGTAAAAAATACTTGTGCTTATATTATAATTTTAAGGTCGTTGAGTTTCAGTAAGAACTAAGAACTACGTCTTATGATGAGGGACATAGTATCAATTGTCAAGTCTTAGCTATAAACATTGAACCTTTTATACATTTTTAGCTACAAAATAATTTACAAACTTTCGTAATTTTGACGAATTTTGTCAAAACTTGAACTCCAAACGAATATAAAATAAATAGTTGTATATGTATATTTAATATAAATTAAGTTATGTGGTATCAAAATTAAAACAATTCAAATATTTAAATAACTTAAAATATTTCAAAATATTTTAAAAATGTCAATAACCAGATAATATATATTATTTATTTAAAATAATATTATATTTTTACCATCATAAAACATAATCCTAGGTGGATATTATAAAGACCCACGTCAGTTGCTTTACGCTTAGATAATACAAGCTACAAGCATAATACATAGTATCTAATACTTATATGTGAAGGTAGGTAGATGTCTAAAAGTTGATGCCTATTCAACCAAAGACGACTTGTTTCCGTTCGAGCACTGTTATACAATGTACTTGCAACACAACCCGTGTCACCTACAACCGTCTATATCTGTAAATATGATATTATAAATATAGGTATATAATACTATACGAGACTTTAGTGGCTTGGACCCGAATAGTATGAATATTATATATTATGATACATTTTATGCGTTAATTTAGTCTACTCTACCTATCGATAATTCCTTTATGTGTGTTTTTTCTTACGTTGTATTCCGGCGAGTCACGGTGTATAATTACACTTACACACAGTTGTATATTATATTACTGTATAGGTACATATCTCAAAAAGTGCTTTATTATATATTATACACGGTGTGTATAGGTATATATATATATATATAAATATAAATATATATTATGGATGGGATGGTAGGCGCGGGTAGGTATATAATACTGCTCAGTTACGTATAATATGTATTTTCGTATAAAAAACAGTCCATAGACCAATAATATAATAACATATAATCGTCATCGCCGCAGCGCCGCGCACACACCCGGTCGTTGCGTTTTCGAGGATAGCTGATGTAAAGACTGAGATAAAACAATTATTAATAACACGATAAGCTACCGTTTTCGACCTGTACGTTGAAATAATAACTATACACGTGTTTACTCGGTCTCGCAGATACGAATTTTCTAAACCCCCCGTGACCGTAGTTCAAGTATTTTCAACGCATACCTATTTACTATAATACTATATAATATTATATAGTATGTATAATACCTCCACTGCTGATTATCATTGAGTATGTACTATGTAGTATGCACGTTGTAGCATCTCACCTGTCTTTGCCGTCCTGTTATAGGTTCGCTCGACACGCTATATTTACTAAACACTAATCATTATTCATTTTAAAGGCAAACATATTGTATTTTTTATCATTGTAGTTTTTTTGTGTTTTTACTTTTTTAAACGATAAAAGTTTGGAGAAGAATAATTTTCTGAGAACTTGTTCAATGTATGAAAAGTTATAAGTACCTATACCTAATTGGAATTGCTTGTATGAGTAGAGTGAATTCAAGAGTCAAAGCAAAATTTTGATCCGTACTTCATAGGTCTCTGCTCGTCTAAACTTTAAACACTTGCTACTTATTGACTACCTATTCATTTGAAATTCAATTTGTATAATAAGATGAAAGTGTATTTAAAAAAAGTAATTTAGTTCTTTAAAAAGTAAAAAAAAAAAGTAAAACAATTGGAACCATTAAAGTGTGATTATCTACATTTTTAAATACCTGATCATGAGCTCGGAGGCTGCTAAAACTCTTAGCATATAAATAAGTAAATCGTTGTATTTCTCGGGAATTGAGTACCTGTAAGTACTTGATAATCCAGCGTTTCTCTGAGATAAAAAAAACTTGATCTGGAAAACCTCGAAACTTATTGTTGTTTCCTCTGCTGCAGTAGGCATATATAATATAATTATTTCGGTAATTCTGTAGTTGTTGTTGTCGTTCAAGAACGTAAAACCCATATGTGTAGGTACATACAAAACTTTTGCTGCAAAAAACTTCTTCGATGTGCATTTTGTAATGTAGCTGCATATATATATATATATATTGTAGGTATATATTTTATCGTGCCATGTCGAAATAATAAGTTATGACAGTCGCTGTGAAAATTGCATAAATATAATATATAATGTAATATGTAGGTATATGTGAATTATGTATAAAGAGCTCGTTCAAATATCTATTAGTTATATATACAACTATATAATATACCTACTTAAATATAATAATATGTAAATAAGAATAAAAATATGTATCTACATAAGCTATAAAGCGCGGCGCGTATAGTGCACCTAGTGAATAAATTACTGGAAAAATGTCTATTATATTTGAAATATTAATATGGATTTATATATTTGGTTCGTTTCATATATTTACCAGCTGATACCTATAAAATACAATGCAATATTTGATGAGATTTTTTTAAAAAATAATTTGGCATCCGTATGAAATGCATATTTCATGTTCGACTCGCTCGTGAAAGGTCTAAACTAGAAGAAATTTTACCGAGTGGATTTTCGTGAGGTTGGGTGCCACTCACATTTAAAATAATCTTTTCGGTGTCCATGATGATATGCCAGGTAAATAAAAAAAAAAAAAAACCACCGCATAATGTCAGTAATTAAACGTTGTTACCGTGATGCACTGCATATACCTAGGTAGTTACTTATATATAACTATTGATGCGCGTTCAATCTTGTTATTATCTTAAATGGTTTTGTGGGGCAACCGAAAGAATGTCCGAAATGGGCTCGAGGCTTGAATATCATTCGAATAGAAATGTGTATAATATACATATATAAGCATATTGTGTGAATGCATTTAGGTATATATAATATAATATGTACATCGGCCGTATAATGTATGTATATATATATATATATATATATATATACGACCAGCAGAGATGCGTTTCGGTTTCCCTTCCGATGCAAATCGACGCGTGGGAAACTTATTCCGATTTCGTACGAAATGATCATTATACACGAACGTCGAGATGTTGCGAAACCGTAACGTGTAATTGTGTTCTTAAACGTTCAGAGACATTATTATTCAAGGGGCGGTACCGACATAGTTTTCGAGAAATTGATAATACCAAATTACATAATACTTGTAATTTGTCTCCACCGCGGCGCGCGGACAAGATTGGTGGTGGTGTGGTGTGTGCGCGGGCATATTGACGGGTCGAAAGGGGCTTGAGAAAAGGTTTTGTTAGAAAAATAATAATAAGAATGAGGAATAAAAACAAAACATTTCTGTACGCATATAGTTTTGTCCGTGTGAATGTACGTAATATAATGTACCTATATATATATATATATTATATTATGTATATACGCCGCAAAACTATATCGTGAATCATTGTTTAATCGAAATCGTCCGCGAGTATCCACGCCCCGGACACGGGATCAAACCAATTAATGTGGGTTAAGATCGTCCGGAGAACCATGGTATACTCATTCGGCTCACCCGCGAGTTAGTTCTGGTTATGATTTTTTTAATAAAATAAAAATAATTGCTCATCTGAATTATAAAGGAAAATGGGATAGTGATAGGTATTTACGAGTCAACTTGATGAAAAATATAAAATAATACGATACTCATCATGGAATTATATTTTGTAAAAGTACCTATGATATTATTAAATTATTCGAACTACATGCGCTTTTTATTTGAATTTGGTAGGATCAATTTCTAAATAGGAAATACATTAATATATAGACTATATGTAATCAAAGGCAATAGCGCCGCGTATATACGATATTAAGTCAATTAAATTGTATGAATTTAAAAACGATATCGTAACTACGAATTTATTGAATTTTGCCGTTGCCGTAAAATTGTCTTTATATTATAATCATTAATCAGTAATAATCACTATAAGCAATATATATATTATGCTGAGTATAGGTATCCCCATCAATATATTAATCGTTCAAGTATTTTATGGGTATAGGTAATGTTCAATTTTTTTTATCTTTTACCTTTGTCCTCGAATGGTTTCGATTGCAGGTATTGGGATGAAGATCGGCTTGAAGCAAAAACCTTGAGATTGTCAAAAGAAAATTTGAAACTATATAGTGTGCTAATGAATAATTTCTATATACATAAGATAATATAAAAAATACCTATAGTGATATACATTTCATCCATTCTCATACCGTGGAATACGCGTATAAATTGTACATATAGTAAAATATATCTACGTATACATAATATGTATATATCGCAGAAGAACATAATCTATATATGCATAATAATAATATATGTCCACACTATTATTGTTTTTATAGGAATATAATAATAATAATAATAATATTTTTTGTAGGTTTCAAATAAAAAATAGTAAATATTTCCATCATAGTAGGTACCTATATTATATAGGTATGTGATAGGTATACGATTTAATACATAAACGCTCAAATTCAATACCAATAGCCGCACAAATACTTGACCGACTTTTAACACTCTTACTATATATTATAATATAAATATAAATGTATTATACTATTATGCACCTATGTAGAATATAATATAATAAATTAAATTACCCGGAGCGATCATTACCAACAAAACGTTTTGCGCGTCGGTGGTGAATTTATCTCGTATATATGATATTATAATAGGTTGCTGAGAAATATAAATAATATCCGATGTCGAATAAAAAAAAACAAAAAAAATTAAAACGTCAAATTGTGCGATATGATTTGTAATAAGTATTTCCGTCAAACTGGTTAGACGATAATATGCATATACATTATAATATTACATACATTGGTTTGTGTGTGTGCGCGCGCGCGTGTGTATACATGTATATATATATATATATATATATATATATATATATAGGTACCTATATATATATATATAGGTACCTATATATAAATGCAGAAATGCAAACGTATAAACTATGTAAAAACTGTGGCCTGTGCAGTTATTGTACCAACTGGTTTAACGTTATGAAAGGCGTGATCTCCACCTCAGAGCATGTATCTTCAATTTTTTTTCGTATATTATACTTTTATAGCATTTCATGTTCCGCGGTAGTACACTGGTAAATATAGGTAGTAATAGCAAAAGTTTTTGACATGTACAACGTTACGACGGATAACTTTTACCACATATATATTATATACCCATAACCTTACGTCCTTGTAAGTATGTATACTAGGTGATTCAGTAACAAGCTCCTCTTTTATCATTTAATAATATACTAAACTTATTTAAATACTGATTTTGGAATTTCCAAGGCATATGTTGAAAATATCGATGGATTTAAACCAATCTATCTATTATATATTTAAATGCAATGTTTATTCTAGCACTTGATTTTATAGAGTTATACCTACTCAGATATTTTTCACTATAGGTATACATTAATTCTTTAAATGTTCAAATCACCATAGCCTCCTCATTATTTTTTTAACCTATTAGGTACCATGGACTATTATTCTTAGAATACATATAATTTATTAACTCCTACATCTCGTAAAATATCGGTCTGATACTGAGCTCATCTAAATTTTAAATGGGTTCTATAGGTTTAAAATTAATTGAAATATTTTAAAATTCTTAGAAAAATATACTACTTTGTATTATGAAATATTAAAATATAGATATAATAATTATACGTATTAGTTATGACCTAGTTATTATCATTCAAATTTAAAATCATTTTGTATAATTACTATTGACATACCTAACCTTTTTTTTTCATTTAAATATAGTATATTAAAAGTTTAGTGTATCTATACATTAATTATGTTAAAAATCTGTTCATACATAAATGAACAATAAGTAACATGACACAATCTCTCTCTCTCTCTCTCTCTATGTATATATATTATATATATTATATATTAATATATGCAATATCTATACGTCCTTATTATAAACATCAACACGAAACAGTAATATATTATTACTAATATCCCATAAAACAGTAATATTTATTATGTCATTGATATTAAGAATCCAATTCAAATATTGTCTTATTGTGTTAATATGTAAATAAATAATTGGATCAGTTTCAATTCAGCTCGTGAAGAAACGAGTAGATTGCAATATGATTTATTCTTACAATACATTTACGAGTTATATAAGTTGTGTTACTAAACACATAATATGTTCTACAATAATAAGTAGGTAGATAAGGTTAGGTAAGATAAGATCGAGATATCGCCGGAGTTCAGGAGACAAAATCAATAATTCTATAAGATAACTTCACGTTAATTAAAAAGCGTTATGGAGTAAAATAATATAGTTCGGACTGCAGTAGATATCTACCGAAACGATCGTGTGAAATTTTAACACATGTACTGAACGGTCGTAAATAATATTATCATATATGTTATGATATACGCGTATTCCACGACGGCTGTGACGATAGCTGAATTCAAACCGTAATATAATTTAGTTATATTCTTATTCCAATTATAAAAAACGAAATTTATAAACACCTTCACGTCAGTATTATTCTAACTTGCACGCGCACGTGTGAATTAAAATGGGATTTCAATAGTTGATTTCGCAATACGCGCGGATCATATCGCGATCATCGTATTATATATTTATTATAATATTAAGTACACTATTTTATATGCATGGCGAAATATATAATACGTATACCTATGTAGTTCTCAGATTTTATCGACACTTTGAATCTTTAATCACTGGCGATGTGTTATTTTATTAAACATTTTATAACTGTATGTCCTTTGGTGTCCGTCCGTATATAATATAATGGTACTGTTACTTTGATTAAAAGGTATAAGAATAATATGTGTTCACAATAATATATACACGAGATACACATCTTTATGACCATTAATACGAGTAATTAATAACAATGCGGCGGTGAGCGGAGAAGTCTACTTGTATAATATAATATTATACTCAATACAATAATAATCTCGCGATCGAGATGCAAATAAATAATATTTTTATAAAAATCAAATATTTTTAAAGCCACATAAATACGGATACTATAATACAATATGACATAAATATATATAGATATATAGTACCCAAGGACAAGACATTTATGTGTATATATTTTATGTATATTATTATTATTATTATGAGCCGTTCACCGTATATATTATTATTATTATTATTATTATTATTATTATTATAATACCTACATATTATGTGTAATGCAATAAAGTAATATAATAAGTCATCTTGGTATCCTTAAACATAGTGCGCGCGTATTTCTTACACACATAAACATTAAACACATGTGTCTTATAATATTATGTGTGTGTGTGTTTCTACGTGTATCAAACTAATATAACATATATTGTCAAAGGATTTCGTTACACGTCATTTATCGTACGATATTCATTCTGTTGGCAATTCGTTAAATTTATATGCAGGTACTCGAGAGTTAGGAACAATCGACAACGCCGTTTTTTATTTTATTTTTTATTAACGGAAAAATTTATGTCACGTTAAATTGCAATTTATTCATTTTAATATTTTATGTATGTTGTATTATATGATATATTCGATATGAAAACGTGTAACTTTATGTATTAATACAGTATTATTCTCTATATACGAAAATCAAATGAAGTGACTAAATGATATTGCTATTATTATTTTATTGTTTGTTACATTTTATACGTAACTAAATGATTTGTCCAATATGTTATATTTTTATAAAATAAAAATGTCTAAAAAAAGTATTCTAGTTTGGAATAATTTATAAAATCATATTTTAGATTCTGAGCAAACGTATAGTGGTTTTACAATGGTGTTTATTTATTTATTTATTTTTTATCCTGTATACAAAATGTCTACAAGAAGGAGTTCTTAAATTTTAACATATAGTACCTTATCTTTTAGTAAATTGGATCAAGAGGGTACTTTAGAGAGGTCATTTTTCGATTTTTTCAATAGTTATTTAATGCCACGGGAAAAACTACCGACAAATTACGAAAAAATGCATAAAATGGGATTTCTAACGCTTTGTTTATCACGGTAGTAACGAATAAAAAGCCATAACACTATATTATTAATCAACTTAAAGGCTATATAAATATAAAATATAAAAAGTCAGACTGATAAATCCGCTCAGAATCCTTTTTCTTATACAATGATATTATATCATTGAATTCAAGTTTAATACAATCCATTATTTATTGACCCACTTGTAACTACTGTAGAAGCACAGCGACATCCACTTTACGCTTTTTTTTATTATTACAATAAATATTACAATCAATAAAATCTGTTATACAAAAAAAAAAACAATAATTAACGTAGATGAGAGAGATTAAGGACTTTGACATGGAGCACATGTGAAAACACTATTTAGCAAGAATTGAAAGTATAGATTTTTAGATTCTGAGTGGAGTGAAGAGTGTACCTATTGATTTTAAAATGATGTGTGTTTCTTTTGTATCTGAATAAGGCATTTTTTTAATGCCAATTTTTATTAGAAAAAATCCATTGTTAATCAATTACAAGATATCTAATTGATACTTTTGGGAGGTTAAAATTGAAAATTCTCAGTACTTTTAAAAATAACCCGAGGGAAAATCATAAGAACATTTGTTAAAATTGTCCGAGCAAATTATTACAGCAGGTTTGACGGCAATCACGGCCCTGTACGTATATTTATGTATAAATGGAGGGCCCGGAGGACGTTTTCGATGAGCATATATTATTATATATTATGTTATCTATGTACTACATACATCTCAATAACAAACTCCGAAAGTCCGCGGCGGTAGTACAGTGTACCTATTTATGTATTTATGTATATTATTGCTGTAGTATATTTTATTATAATAACGTTTGTTGTTTGTATAATATGCTGTAGGTACAGTGTTAACACGCATAATCGCGGCTGTGCTGGTCGTCTCGTATCGATGTCTTATACTGCGCACGGGCGGTGTGGTTACATACGTATTATGGTATAATAATATTTTAATATAGGCGATGTGCTGGTAAAATATGACTGTGGTCCGATCGACGTCAATTAGCCGCGTGTGTATGTACTTTTACACATGGATGTATTATATATAAAATATTTACCGGTCGGTCCGTCGGCATATTACAATGAGGATTTTTATTATTATTATTTTGTGTGTTTGTTTCTAAAGATTTACGATCCATTTGTGTATATTATATTATACACTCCTCTTAAACGGTGCAGTGACTTGGCGCGTGCGCGGGAGATCGTCACATTTATACGGTCTTATATCATAATATGTATATATTTTACAATAATAATAATAATAATAATAATAATAATAATATTATTTCGTTATTATGATATATTTAGCGACGTGCGTGCGTGCGTGCATGCGTGTGGCGTATCTCAAAGGGCGCCGCGGCTTTGCGCCACCCGCGAGCAGACCGCGCTGGAAGTCTTTATAATATAATATATCGACGACGACTACGTCCAATTTCTGTATATACATTGCTGCTATCATATACCTATCGCTCTCTCTCTCTCTTTCTCGCTCTCTTTCTCTCTCTCTATTCCGATATTTTATTATAATTGCGATTTATAGAAGCCGGTAAAAAAATCGCCGCTTTGGTATTTGCCTATTAAAACCCGAACGACTAAATATTACATAGGTATATACTAATATACTTTGTGAGTGAATAATACGATTGGTAATCAGAAAAATTATATTATATTAAATCGTCGAGTTCACCGCCGTCGTGTACAGCCCCATCAGGGTACGCGACTTTATTATATATATATATATTATATATACATTTTTTAAAACTTTATTTCGATCCAATTTCTCGAGAGCGCGGGTGCTTGCTCGCGCTCGCTCTCGATCGTGACCGCCGAAGACGCCGCGGTGGCGGGTTGGATACAGAAAAAAAAAAATTAGGGCAGATAATGAAATTCTTTGTGCGTTACCGCGAGCTATAAATTCATTATCTAACGCGAGATGATCGTGGGAACCGTCGCGATCGCGTATTCCGTACATATTATATTATATTATTATTATTATATTATACGTATGTACCGCGAGCGAATCGCGCGTCGGCACTGCGCGGCTCCGGAGACCTCGTAGCGCGTGGCTATAAATTTCAATCCATAAAGAGCCCATCACGAAACCTACAGTGCACATTGCACAGGTATTTATAACACAGTATCATACACAAAATGTAAGTACCTAGGTATATATTTATATCATAAAAGCACAGGAGTAAACGGTATGCGACAATGGGTGGATTTAAATATTTATACCTAGGTATACGTTTAATATTATTACCAGCGTTATATAAGTGCTAACTTACAACCACCGCCTACCCCTTGACGCTCCACTCCCTTTAAATATATTAACAATTTCACGTGGTTCGTGTTAAATGTTAAGCGTATTATTAGGTATTTTAAACTTTTAAATTATATAGTCTACCTAATTTACTTTTATTTGAAATCTTAAATATTTATCTCTAACCTGTAGTTAGATAATACTTCAAATTCCCTTGATTGTTTGGAACGCCCTACAACGGCCTTGTTCGTTTTAAAAATAAACTGTAAATTACTGTACCCTTAGAGGGTGTTATATTATAATATAATTAAATAAAATATAATTTGTTGTCATTGAAAAACATTTTTTTTAAACTCATTTTATGTTTTTTTTTTTTTTTAATGAGTTTTTATTTTATATTTCGATCAAAATATATTTCTGAGAATTTTAATGTATGAAATCAAATTTAGAATGAGTATTATAGTTTCTTATTTAAAGCTTAGATGAGTGCATGAGTTAATAGATATTGATCTAATTGTAATTGAGCATTTATACGATGGAACAAGGGAAGATAAATCGATTTGATACATAGTATTAGTTTTTATAAAATATTTATTCTGCAGTTTTTGTACTCCACTCAAAAATGAAACGTGGAATTATGATTGAAAAAAATGATTATTATTTTAGTTTTGTTCAATATTTCGGCATGCGCAGATTTGACAGTGATTTTAAACCTGCGAGTTCGCACGATTTGTGGTCGGAAGATTATATTGTATATTGTATAGTTAGACATTTAGACAACTTTGTATTTGAAATTACATCAAGTGAAAGGTCTACCAAAAAAATTTAAAAATGCATATAAATTAAACGAATCTAGTCGAATGTAGATCGATTAATATGCACATCGAACTATAGTACATTATTATAATATACACTCAAAGCTGATCGATCGTTTAATATTAATAGTTCGGTAGGTACCTATATATATACATATATATATATATATACATATATATATATATATATACATATATATATATATATATATATATATATATATATATACATTAATATATATTTATAAAGTGGCATATGCCATATATATAATATTAATACATGGCTAGTACTTTTTTTGTTTGTTTAATATTCGTTTTCACTTAGCTAGTATATGTATAATATATGCGATGTATAAAAAACATGGCACCTAACCTATAGGTACCTATATATAATATATATATGGATGGTAATAATAATAATAATATTCTCCGTATACTTCACGTACGAGTCTTATGACCTACTCCGCGGGGGATCGCACTCTATGCATCTGATGTATACATAATCATATTTTATATAATGTTTTAACGAGGGTTAGTGTATTTATGACCCTCTGGGCCGTGCGTAGACGAAGCCGCGATATGAGAATCGGTCGGAGGCCGAAGACTGGCGCAACACTCGTTTAATACGGAGACGATGACGACGACGAGTGTTATTGTCAGTCATCCCCGTAATAAATAATTAAAAAACGGAACAGGTATGCAATAAATTCAGTGGGAACTTTCGCACTAGCTGTAATATGAGTACAAAAAACAATAAACCTACACACAATAAGTCATATTCAAAAAAATAAAATAAATAAATTGATTTCTTTGGAAAGTCAAAACTAAAAATTCCCCATTCTTCTTTCTTAAGAATTGCAGAGAAAAACTAAAAATTTTTAAGAAAAAAACGCGAATATTTAGGCAACAACACTAGCATTTATACAAATCTATTTTATTATTTTGTTGTAATACAAAAATAAAAAAACCTACATATTACAATACTTGAAAATGTATCTAATATTTATATAAGGTAGCAATGCTTTGGCAATATGTTCTACCATATGGTATAATTTTAATATATTTTTCCTATTTTTATGCTATTTATGGACATTTGAAATTGTTGATTTATTTTTTTTATATAAATATTAATAAATAAAATATATACTCTACAGCCCCTCCCCTCCCCACATATCATTTTGGGCCGCTGTACTAAATGTTTTTGTGGTCCCTTTCGAAAACTTCCAATAAAATACAACCCATTACCTAGGTACAATAGCGATACGGCTGCTGCGGCTGTCCCATACACTGTTTCTGGGTAACTAATGGTTAATCCACAAATTAAAATAACAAAATTACTTTATATCTTATAATATACATTTGTATCATGAAATATTATTTAATATAAAATAAGTATTCCTATCAACATTCAAAAATTACAAATTTATTTCAACAGTCCTCTAAAATACGTTCATATTTTCATAAGTAGGTACACCAGGTCCATTGTACACATTAAAACGAAATTTCGTTTGATCTAAGTAAAAAAAAGTATAACAAATGAAAATAACTGGAGCTTGGTTATAATATTATATTTATAATGGAGCGTATATTAATTTGCAGTACAGGTCACGATGTTTAATGACTATATAACAATAATATTAAGGCGTTATTGTTTATAGGTAATTGCTTATGCGGTGTATTATACGGTAATATACGTGTAATTTTTAATTTAGTTTTAAACGAATTAAAAATATATTAATTTTATTACAAAAGATAAGTAATTATGAATATTTCCACACATTGTTATATAGCTTATACCTATAGGAGCACGAAGTCGATTAGCGCATATTGTATATATATAGAACTCGCTGATTTCCGTTAGTTCGAAACGAATTTTAAATTATAACACTATCTTATAAAATATATACCAAAGTATATTGTACCTACTAGGTAGTTGATACTGTACGTGGCTTGGCCCGTGAAAAATCATTAAATGCCCGTGAACATATGCCATCTTAAACTCCATTAAATGTTATCTGAACTGATTTTAAACATATTTATCAGTGTTGTTTTAAATAAAATACATGTATAAAATTATATAGGTTCAATCATCATAATTAATATTTTTTTAATTTTCTGTAACCAATGGGATCAATATATAAAAAAATAAATGATAGATTTTCCTGAGTCAAATATATAGCCAACATGTATGTAAATAAGTAGCCTATGGCACTACGGATCGTGCTGAATCTATTGACAAAAATGTTATAGAAATCTGTCAAAATCTGGATCATTTGTTATATTATGCCTCTATTGATTTTATTTAGTAAATGGATTTATTGATTATAGATGATCCTGCACGGCGTTTCCCGTGACAAATTAAATAATAATTGTCTTTATTTATAGGGACATAGGGTTGAAATTGATTACATATTAAATTACTATTATAATAATTAGTAGAAATATGGCAAATACATTTTTTCACTAATATATTTATAAAAAACCGGTGAATTTGCTCTGCTGCATTATAGTAGGTGTCGATTGGGTCACCGTAGTGATTGTGTTAAATTTGAATTCAATGATATAAAATTATTGTAAACGAAAAACGATTCTGAGCGAAGAAAAAAAATCCACACATCATTCTAAAATCAATACATTCATCTATCCGCATACAATCTAAAAACAAGTTAGGAAATCTCATTTCACGAACGTACTAAATTCCCTTTTTTTGATCGTGTTTTAATTAAACGCAATAAGTTATAATTCTATGTACAATTTATGTACAGTAACTACGAAAAATAAATACCTTAATATCAACAATCGTAACTATGTACTAGTAGCTATAATTACAGACTATAGTTATAACCACGGAAGATTATAATCTACCGTGGTTATAATAGACGAATGGACACATCTGGTATAAAAGGTGTGCTAAACTTATGTTTTGATTTAGAAACCGAAAAATAAATCTTTTCCCTGACGACACTTGGTGTAACAACTAGGTAGTATCATATACACGTCTTCAATTATATACAATTATAACAATTATTATATATTATGTAACCAATGGCAGCCCTATACAAACAAAAAAATATTGGTTTTTCTTGAATCAATTAATCCTTCCTGTCAGAATTCCTCTTTAAAATGCATAATTAAAAAACTGGCTTTGAGTTGCACATTCTTGGGTACTATATGGCTATATGTACCAAATTTCAGAATCACGAGTACGATAGACGGCTGTGTATCGCTTACACACATAACCACACAAGCATTACCTTTTATTAATACCAGTGGCGTAGATACGATTTTTTTCTGGGGGGGGGGGGGGGGTTAAAATATATTTATGATACAAATTACAAGTTATTAGTTAAACTAAACGTCATTTTTATTTTGTTTCAAATTGGTATTAGTTATAAAGAGTTGCAATAGTTTTATATTAGACTGTTATAATAATTCATAAAATAAAATCCACTCGACGTCGTTATCGCTGTTTTTGTGGATTTTATAATTGGTTATTATTTCAGTAATAGTTATCGAGGCCTACCTATGATAAAATTGTTATCGACAATAATTTTGTCGACTTGTCATGCTATATAATTTATTATTCGTACCGTTGGTAGTTTACCGAAAGTCTCTTATCACAAAAATTTTCCCAAAACGAAATACCAATATAAAAAAGATTCTTGTTTGGGGGGGGA
>NC_042495.1:3448832-3517154 GCF_005508785.2 Acyrthosiphon pisum | reverse complement strand
CCCCCCCCCCCCGTAACTTCGCCACTGATTAATACCTATAGTTGGATGATTTATTCATCAAAGGGGTTAAGTAAAAAAGGAAAACTGAATTCATGTCTTAACATTTATAAACTAATTCTAACATAATATATGCATGACTTTTTTTTTTTATTATTGAACTTAAGCCCGGCAACTTAGGCCATTAGCTATTTTTGTTTTGTTTGTAGGTTTTTAGTTGGTAGGGGGAGGAACACGTGTGTGTATGTTTTTGGCAGAATTTTTGATTTGGGTACCCGTATAGGTATCTGTCATGCTCGGGTGGGGGATGATGGCACTTGTTCTCCGAACACTGTGACTTGCCCGAAGAAAAATGCCGCTTATAGCTGAGGTATCGAACCGGCGTCGGTGTGCGTCGCAACAGACGCCTTAGACCGCTCGGCCACTCTGTCCCCCATGCATGATTTTATATGTAATAAAAGTAAATTTTTCACTAATAAACTAAGCATTCAATTATACGCACATATTTAACAAAGAATAGAGCGTATAGGTACAATATAGGACTAATTCCTTTCAAAACCAAACGATACCTAAGTATAAAGGTTTGAATGTATTTATATTATATTAATTATTATTAAAAAATTTCAGTTAACCACTTTCATAAATACCTGATAATGAACGAAATAACCTTTATCGAGTCTAAACTAATAAGCAAATCTTATACCAACTTACTCTTGCACTTCTCGGTTCAGATGGATTTTTACACACGCACTTAACCTGAAAGTGAAATTTATTTATTACCTACCTATATGTACAGGTATATATATGTAAACCTACACAAAGAAAAAAGTTGTTTGTTCAACCGATTGAAAACTATGTTTATTATTTTTTTTTTTTTATGATTTGCCATAGTCATAACTCATAATATTTAAGTTTCCGTTATTGCCGATCGTATTGACTCAAAGTCAACATGATAATAACGGATACTATATTATGTATTGATATATGACTGGCAAATTATATTTTATAAGAAAAAAAAAACGTACTCATATAAACTATAAAGTACATACTTTAGAGGGCGCACAAAGTTCAATATAAATATACGTATGTAGGTACTGCATATTATAATATATTATATTATTAAATACTATATTACTGTAGTGTTTCGATTTGCGTTGCGTTCGCACAAGCACCGCCCGGACGGACGGTCGTGTATTAAACAAAGCTATTTATCGGTATCTCATACTTATAATATTATAAACGGTTATGATTTATGGATCACTATTATGCCAGGATATGAGTGTGACGGGAAGTTGGAGTGGGGGGTAAACACACAATCGTGTATATAGACAAATTGACCGCGCGCGCGAGCTCGTGGTAATAATAATATAACTCGAGTGGTTTAATTATTTAATGTAATTCACGAACGTATAATATACACAATGTAAATATGTGGTGTACTGCGCTGGCCAAACCGCGGAGAATCTAAAATTTACCGTATTGTCAACGTTTTTTAAATGTAATCGCATCATTCATATTATATAGGTAGTTTACGAATGATATACAAATTATACCGCGGAATGCGGAAACATTGAAAGAATAGTGAATATCATACCTATGTGGAAACAATAACACGGCGTCCACCCATTCAAAGTCTTCAAAATGTTACTAAATTACGATGATTGTTGCCAAAAGATAAAATATGCCAACGCCACGAATGACCCGTGGGTTCCGCAGTAAGTCATTACCACATGATACACACATGCATATTATTATTGTAGGTACATACATATAGGCATTAGGTACGGATAAATGATTTTTAAGGTGTTGGTGAGTTGCGGCCCGATCCCTAAATTAAGTACGAATTGCGACTCGTGTTTATGAAACAGACGTACGAGTTGCGGCCACATTTTATTTATCAATTCATATCAGCCTATCAGCGTTACCCAGAAGACACCACGAGGAGGTTGGCTTAGTCGTTTCCTAAAAATTTGTTTTTTTTATTTTTTATTATTATTTATGTAAAAATGGCAAAATGTATGGTAAAATGAATTTTTTTAGAATATTGGTTGGGCAAAAACTCAAAACTTGATGATTTAACGGAATCAAACCGCTCTATTTCTTTTTGTGCTAGCATTGTCATCTGTTGTCTTATAAATGCTTCTTTTTCACATATTTTCTTCTTTTTTATTTCATTGCTTCTACATTTGATATAGGTACGTTTCTGATTGAATTTCTACTAACACATCAATAAAATTATAGATTTTAGGATGACTATAGAGTAGAACGATGAATTTAGGTGTGAATGAAAGCTTCCACAGCCATTAGTTGTACGGTTACAGCTAGCATAAAACTGTGCTCAAATATTTGGGGGAAACATGGCATCCAGGGATATATAGTTTTCGAAAACATAGTCGGTAAATTGTACAACCCGATCATCTTTAGCGGGCAGTAATGCTAAAAAGTCATCCATGAAACAATCAATGACGTCAGAATCCAAAAATAGCAAACCAAAAAAAAAATTTTAAATAATAACTTAGATAGATACTGCCGGCACATGGGCACTGGGACAAATTTCCCAGGCCGCAATTAACTTAGTGATAAAATATGACCGGGCCACAATTCACCGGTATCCAACACGTTAATGACATGTCGGGCCGCAACTCACCTATGGCCGAATTTTATATTTACGGAGTGATACTTTTAACGTAATACACCCATTATTTTAAAAAACACTAACGTTTGAAATATTTCTTTTATGTAATTTGAAGCCGTTACGAAACAACGTTTTTGGAAAAAATTACAATTTAATTTTTCAAGTTTTTACTCGTACGAGTGACAACATACAATTTTAATTTTAATTTCATATTCCGAAGAAAAACATAATTTGGAGTATTTTGAGAGCTATAAAAAACAAATTTTGAACTAGTACCTAATTTATTATAGTTATAATACTTACAAGTATATATATATCCGTATAGGTATTTAAAGTTTCTCATATTTCATAAGCTACTTGTCCAAAATATAAATTTTTAAAATGTTGTTTTTTAACGCCTTAAATTTGATGTAAAAAAAAATTATTTTCAAAAAAGTTGATAGTTTTTTTGAAATAATGAGTGGTTTATGTTAAATGGATCACCCAGTGTATATAATATATTATATATTGTGATAAGTGCCACACGCGCGAGGTCGGCGCGTCACTCGCGGATGAGATAGTAATCATGTGAAAAATAGACGCGGCAAACTTTTTAACGCGCGCCACACAGAGATTGTCGACGGTCTTTTATTTTTTTCTCATCTCGCATATTTTTGCATACTTAAAATCCTACCCGACCGGATTTCGCGAAATATACACAATATATTAATAATATCTGTACCACCGGGCGTGCAGCTGTATTTTCATCGTCTGCCCTCCGCTATATCCGCCACCGACAAACACTGTGACTGCGACTCGTACATTACATAAGTAGCTGCACTTCCGCATCGCATCGGTTTACGGTTTACCTAGGTCTACATGATAATCTAGTATAATCGACGGATTACATTTTTATTGCTTTATACACGAATGCAGTATAGTAGGTATATTATAATATTATAATTTATATACGAGGCACGGTGGAAAACGGTGTTGATACGTTATATTATATTTTTGTCGTCGTCGTCGCCGCCGTTGATATTATTGTATCTTCGTACGGGGGGTGCAATCCGGTCCGCAGAAAGAGAGAGACAGATATTGAGCGAGAGAGAGAAAGATGCTCGATAAGTTCTCATTAGCGAGGGACAACGTGCGCGCGTATATATCATTTTATCAGTGCGAATAAAACCGGGTATTATTTAAATTCGATATGCGCCGCCGCCACAGTGTATTAAAAAAAAATAAACACAAAACAAAACAAAACGCAAATCCAGAGCCGGCCCTCCGGTTAATTAAGTCTTATTTATGCGGGGACGTTTGCCGATGTTCCGTACAGATAGGGTTATCCGATGAGAGCACGTATAGTGTAATGCTCGCAACCGTGTGTTTTTTTGCCATTACACATACACACATTCGTTGCGTTTTCGCTGTTGCTACTGGAAGTATTTTTTCTTGTAATGCTACTTGTTATATTATAACGTATATATAAGTGTGTTTGTGTGATCGCGCGCGCGTATATGTGGAAAAAAAATAAAAGATAGGAAAAAAATCGACAACGACGACGTCGACGACTACCTAGTCGTTTTTTTCTTCTTCTAAAGGCGTGGTATATATATAATATATAAGTATTATATACAAGCACACGCATATATACGCGTAAATAGGTGCTTACACGCGGCGGACAGATAATCTTCTTCGGGTTCACTCGACGTAGCTCTCGTATATACTATATACACGCGTACCCATATAATAATAATAATAAATAAATATATATATAATGTGTGGTACGATGCAGTCGCATACCACCAAACCTGCATCGGGGCTCGAGAATATATAATATTATTGTTGTTTTAAAAAAAAGCTATCGTTATTATTATTATATTATGCGAACTGATACAGTCGGACACAGCATCGTCGTCGCTATATAATGTTTCATTATTATTATCGTCATCACTACAATTATACCTATATAATAATAATAATGTATGCTAGCGATCCTCTTAGGATTTTAATTCGTTCGTACACTGATTTTTTTAAGAAAAATTAAGTTTGGTCGAAAAGTATTTCACTTAACTTCCTACCATAAATCATAATAATATGGTAGGTGAAGTGCAAGAATAATAAATTGCATTTGCTTATATTTGAGGGTATTAGCATGTTTTTGCATATTTTACCCAAATAATCATCATCTATACTCTGTACCAAATAAGAGTGCACCGGGCGGCCACGGGCAAAATCGGTTTTCTTACGTAAATTTGGTGCACTCTTATTTGGTACAGGGTAATAAGCATATTTTTCTTATTTTAATGATTTTGAAGTTTTAGGATAATCTGCCAATGCCGATCGTATTTCATTTCCGGTGAATTTTTTTGTGAACAATATTTGATGACTTTTATTTCCGGTTTATGGAGATATAGTTTATCTTAAATTATTGTTGTCAACTTTTGACTATAGATGATTATCGAAGATATTCGAATGAAACATAATATCTACGTTTTACTATTATTTATTAATCAAATTAATTAATGAGAAAAATAGTATTTTAAAGTATTAATAATACAATTATATTATATTTTTTTGTCATAGTTTGCAATGTTGAATATAATATACTGATGTCCCATACCTAAATAGCACAATTAGTGTATATGTTAAGAGTATGATACAAATTATACTAATTACGTTAATTAACTAAAATAATTCGAAATGCATAATATTTTTGCGGTAAGCTTTGATATTCATTAATATCACTCACGGCTGACATTTTTTTTTCGGCGAGTGAGAAAATAGATATATTCTATTTATGTGTATGTGTAATAATGCACTGCTGGAAGATGATAAACTTTCCGCTCTCTGTGGTACGTCTCGTCAGTTCCTATAGTTGATTTTTTCCAACCAGACACGTTGTATATATTATGTATGTATTGTATGAGTATGTTATCGTGACATGTACATCGACAAGTTTCGAAATTGTCATGATGGGTCCGTCACTTGTGCTATGTTGACCTGACCTCGTCGAACCCCACGGACGATTAAAAAACAATGATATTGCTGATTTTTTGATACTCGTTTCACTTAACGGACGGCCACGGCCACGAGTAGTCTTTTTTTATCTAATTAATATTTTTGATATACGACTTCGAAAAATGACAATTTATTACTGTACGTAGGTATAGGGTTACGACATATTTACAAAATTGTGAATAATGAAAAAATATTTTTAATTATAACCTATTCTACAATTGAACTAATTTTGGTAACTATTTTAATGTTAATATTATTACTTCCATTCGAATACTTTTAGTATTTTTGATCAAAAAGATTAACCTTTATACTATACAAAACAAAATATAATAATCAGATAATAGTTTAAATATGAAATTGAAATCTTCAACATTAAACGGACTCGATCGAGTCTCATATATTATAAAATATGTAATTATAAATTGTCACTCGATTTTGTTAATAATGTTCAAAATATGATTGAAAAATGCTTTTGATAATAAATGTTTGCGGGCTTCCGTTCTTAAATATTTATATGTTTAAACACTTAAAACCGTTTCTACCATATATTAAATTATATATTTTAATATACGTTGGCTAATAATTCGTTCGAGCAAATCCTATTTCCAGAACGGCACAAATTAAAATATAGTATTAATTTATTATTTCATGCACATTATAATATATATAATATATATATATATATAGTTTGGTATATTTATTATATGTAGTAGGTACCTACATACAACACATACACACATCCCAAGTATGTATCCACGTATAATATATTAAATCGGAATAATATTTGTATATATAATATATATTATTATTATTATTATGTGCATTGTATGTAGAACTTTAAATGAGATATCACGCTGAACCGTAAACAGGATTTACTGGAATACGCGGTTTATAATGGTACCGATTATTATATATTATTATGTACCTCGTGAGTATGGGAACAAAAAACGAGTTTCAAATTCTACTAATATAATAATGAAATTAAAAATGAAAAAAAAACTATAGGGTAATATCTACCCATGTATGCTATTATAATTTCGTAATTAAATATTTTATTAATTATCCGTGTGAATGGATATAGTTCGAATGTTATTAGTTTTTAATTTTTAATTATTATATCAATCTGAATTTTTCGGAACACTTATAATTACATAGTAATTCTATACACGCGTTTAATGTAAAAATTCCAGTTTATATATAAAGCGACTACATATAATATTATAGGTACCTACGTTATAATAATATATACCTACTCGGAAAACGATATAGCTCATAATCATAATTATATTAAACGGCTGCAGTTGAAGTGTTGTTAATTTTTGTTATTTTTTTACTCTTACATAATCTCGAGTCTTTGATATTAAATACATATTATATAAATTACAATATGTATATACATAAAACTTTCATAATATATATAATATAGGTAGTTGGATGCGATAATATACGTAATTCGAAACATTTGTTGAAATTACAATATATATATAATACAAGGTGAGGCACTGTGGCGCCGTATTTTCCAACAAAGCTAACACTGCAGCGAGAAAATGAAAAAAAGCATTATCCATATAATATTTATATTATAGCTGTGCATATTTATATATGTAAGTCATGCGCGTCTTGAGTTACTAACGTTAATCGTTATTTATTGAATTTGATGAAAACACTTTTAATTGTTGATGCAAACTGTCGTTGAACACGAATCCGTGAAGTTTTAATCGTGATTTTAATTTCCTTGCAATAATAAAATGCAATTGATATAAAAATCCTCCGGTCCCGTGTAACAATAATAATATTATGTTGCACAATGTCTTTAAAAATATAAAAATGTTTTTTTCAATGCATAAAAACGTCATACTTAGTAATATTTATATTATATTATGCTTCGTTGCATCGAGGTGCGTGTTATAATAATATATCATACCGTAATACATTATATAGGCATACCGTAATAATATATACAATATCTAGCTCTGCACAACTGCGAAAACAGCCCGCGAAATCCAAGTCGATCTATAAATTCGACGACGTCAATAAATCATCAACATAATATTATATTACAGTTACACACACACACTCTCACGCGTGCGTACAATGATATCACGTCTATGATTTAATATGCACTTTCCTAATCGCAACAACCGCGAGTATTTCCGTAAATCATGACTTTTACCGACGGGGTGCTCCATATTATACACAAATAAAAATAATCATCCTCCCACAATTGGCAATTCTACTATATTATAAACATATACGTATGTATTATACAGCGTGCACGCCGTTAAAAAAATAATATTATATACCTATACATATTATACGACTTCTGTTTGCTAAACTATATACAAGTCCGTTCACATGGTTTTTTTAAAAAATATTTTCATTCGAGTTATGTTTACTGTAATCGAAGTAAAGTATAATACACGACGCACGTCGTTCACGCATAAATAATATTGTATTTCTATATATTCTTTTTGTATATTATACATATAGGCGTATCGCTCGTGGAAGATATAGGGTACCTAATATAATTATCCCGTGGTGTCTATACATATTAATATTATTCTATATGTATAGTAACAAAAAAAGTATTATATATATATATTTTAAAAAACGCCGGAGAAAAACTCCCGTCTTAAACGTACCGCGGATCGACGGATGATGATGAACTTAATCGTATCATATCGCACGTTTTTTCGTTTCGAAATTTTAAACGCTGTATATAGTGTTATTATGATATTATATATTCGTCGTGCTCCGTTCGCAATCGAAATCTTCCATAACGCCATTTATAGGGCATGCGGTATCTGATTGTTATGACTTATGTATAAATTCGAGTTATTCGTCTAAAATACTTTTCTATAATATATAATAAACACGGCGGAGTTTTTATCTATATACATAGCTCACAGGTCGTGAAGGGAAGACAACAACCGCAAAAACAGACATATTAATAAGTTATTACGCTTTAACGGCGACCGCGGTGTAGTCTTTAAATATGATCGTAAATCGACTAAAAGATAAATCATATTGCGTTTTGAACAACGCTCTGTTTGAAAAAATGGCCGAGTAATTCAATAGTTGTTATAATATATATAATATAATTTAATATAATACGGTGTCTTGCATAAAAAATAAATGAAAAAAAATTAAATTTGCAAAATTAATCATGGGCAAAAAAGGCATGTACTTACTGAGAAATCGTCATACCAAGCCTCTTTTACCTCATTTTAACGCTTAACAGTGCAATCGTAAATTCCGTGATAGAATATATAGAGTATACAATATACATAATGTGTTTGCACTACGTGGTACCCATTAAATATTTAAGCTGGATGACTTGATTGAAATGAGGTTTTCGGTAAATAAAAGGTAGTATATCAAAATTCGCATTCAAATTTTAACCCTTTTATAGTAGGTACGCGCATGCATAATACAACTTACTTTTGTTAAATATCAATGCCAATTATCATTCCATTCGAATTTTGCAGGGGAGGGTGGGGTTTAAACTAAAGTAATCTACATATTTTATTTTTAAAATTTTCATAGATATATAAACATACAAAATACTAAGGTATTCAAATATGTAGTACCATACATTACGTGGAGCAAATAAATCAAGTCCCGAATAAAGTTAAGAAAATGCTTTATATATTTAGTGAGCTTCGAAATATATTGTATAACGGAGAAAAATTCATGCATAATATAAAGTTATCCCTGAATTTATTTTACTGTGCGGAATCATTGGTTGGAGTTGCACTTTTTAAAATGTTTGAAAAATACTGCAGTTTGTTAAAATTATTTGTTAAGATTTGTCCTTTACAAGGATTTATCAATACATGCAGCCGAATTGACTCCCGGAAACTGCGAACAAACTCGAAAAAATATAAAATTTTAATTTTAATAATATTGTACAACACGTATTGACTAGATATCGATTTAACATAATATGTTCCCTGGTTATTACCTAATAATATACTATAATAGTAATTGTATTTTATTTTATATTGAGTTAACATTTTAAGTGTAATATAGACTAAATAGATTAAAGTTTATGTAATTCTAGAAAAATATTTTATTCGGTTTATATGGGATTTTTTGTTTACAATGAATGCCAACCTATATCATTGGCGTATACATAACTTTTATCCATGGGAGGGGGGTTCAGTTGAAAAAACCTAACCTGTATACAAAAAATGGATTTTAAAACAAAATTTTAAATTATTTGCTTAGTTATGCAGAGTAGAATAAAAATTCTAAACAATTACTATTGACTGCAGGAGACATAATTTTAAGGGGTTATGTATAGGCAAATTTTTCAATGATTTAATATTCTGAAAATTTTTTCTCAGGATTAATTATCGGTTATATATTTATATTATTTCCCACTGTTGGGTCTAGCATTGCTAACTTGCTACCACCCCCGGTTTTAATCATTGGGATGGATGAGGTGTATTTGTTTCTAATAATTTTCATCATTGCGTTAAATATATGTACGCATCTATATGAGTACCTATACTGTTTCCGAAATTTAAATTTAAATTTCAAAATCAATAAAAAAAAAAAATGATAAGACATTTCCAAGTATCAAATAATATAATATGTAATAAATAACAAGTTGAAAAATATTACTGATAAAAAAATAGTAGTAAAAAATTGTTTTCCATTAATATTGTTCTGTAACGGCTTAAAATCATGTAAACGAAATATTTAATACGTATTATGAAATAATGAGTAACTTATGTTAAATGGATCACTTCATATAATATAATGGTCTACAATCAGAATCCGAAACCAAAAAAACGTGCTGGAAAACCTTACCACGGATTTTGTCACACGCACACTGCGACGGTAAACATTACATATTGTGCTCTGCAATATTTTACTGTTATGTTATATTCTAATCGTTGTTCCTTGTTACTGTTATATCAATTGTGATGTTTTACTGGACATTATAAATACCTAGTAACTAAGTATAAACCATATTCCGTGGATTTTGAACAAAATAAATCAATTTAACATAAATACCCAGGTGATTTAGGTAAGAAGTATATTATGTTCTCGCCCAAAAACGTTTCTGCAGTAAAAAATAATTTAAAAATTTAAAAATAGATCATTCGAAAATGAATAAAAGTCGTAGTTAATTCTGAATTTATCTTCATTAGCACGAACTTGGTATAGCATTTTAAAAAATCGTGTTAAAAAAAACTAAGTCTAAATAATTAGATATATTTAGTGATGCTTAAAAATAGTAGAAATCTGCTCTGTTTTTTTGATCTTGGCAGAACGAAATGTATAATAGTTATTTTAAATGAACAAAGTTCCAATAACTATTAGGATTTATCCAATAATGACCAACACATTTTTTGGACGAATTCCAAAAATCGGTATTCTGCTATGTTCGCATGGATGTTATAGAATATAGAGACTAATTGTTCGAATAGCTACTTAGGTAATTCAGTTTAGAGAATAAAATATTAAAAGATAAAATTTAAAAAAAAGGCACTCAAGTAAACTTCAAGAGAAATTGGAATAATCTGTTTTGGAAAATGATATAATTTATAATGTTTAGTATTATTATAAAAGATGGTATGTTTTAGTACAAATTAATGACCGTTTGAAAAACCATTAAGAAGCATGACTATAATTTAATATATTATATAGATACGTCCTTTTTCCACTGTATCTACTCTTCAATGATGATTTCTTACAGGCTAATAGAATACCTTCTTGTCGTTACTAGTTACTACTCGTATTCATAAAATATATATAATATATCCGTGCTGGTCATTATTATTATTATTCCGATAGTCTGCAACTAGCTGATATTCGTTTAATATGTTTATAATATTTATTATAGGCTTATGTTATTTAAGGTTTATGCTTTTTGACCCTCAGGTGGTGGGAGGATTTGCACGTTTTCGCCATGCATTGAACAAGTGATGCGCACGTGTCAGACGCTGCTGGACCACGGTTTCGTCCAACTGAAGACGGTCGAGTGTTTGGAAAAAGAATACCAAGTGCTGAACAGGACCGTGACCACGTTCACCACTGCCAGTAGACCGCCGCCGCCCGCTTCGGGACCGCAGGTACATTATAATATATAATATTATATAAATACGATATTTCGATGCATCTAATATAATATAATACGCTCGCACGTGCGGAGTGCAATAGTAAATGTATCTCTCTCTCGCTATCACTCTATATAATATGTATATCATTATTACTATAAAACGTATAGGCTTATAGCGCGCGTATAGTTTTTAGGTGTATACCTACTATATATACGTATATAATATCTGATAATGATATTATATCGAGATGTATATATAACGAAGACGATGGGCAGCAGAAGAGATGACGACGAAACAATATATATAAGAATAATATAATATACACGGATAGTAAAACAAAATAGGCACACATACACACACATATACACATACGCAAAGCGAGGGCGTACACACACACGGGCACACTACGGAACCGGTACCTATATATGTATAATATATATGTGCCTATATATGCACTGGACCGGTCGCGCGAGTAATTTGTTTTCGACAAATATACACGCGTGCACAGCAGAACTGGTCCACGTCAAACGTTATAATTTTTTATCGGGACCACCTCGTTTTTGTTTCTCTCCCGGAGCCTATATGGGGAATTGTTGAGATTCCTATGCGTCCGACGTGACGGCAGCAGAGGCGGCCATCATATCACCGCTACAGCAGCGTACGGTCCAATACGTATTATAATATCGTATATTTTATACCGTGCGGCTAATTGTTCTTAAAAATAATATATACCGTCGCGTATACGACGCTATAATATGCGGATGTGTCCTTGCAGGTTAGTGGTGGTGATATAGTTGGGGGTGGGACGTCGTACCGTGGTATGTCATCACGACATCGATTTTCATGTGCGAGGTAGTAGGCTGCAGGGGTGAAATTATGGTATCAGTGGTAGTCCGCGGGGTTGCAATATTACTATAAGGACCTGTAGTTGGTTGAAAATAACTGGTATATCATATCAGATGGATATGTATATATATTATATACAATTATAATGAGTAGTCAGCTATACATACAGATATGGATTGTGACATATAAATGGTGAAATCGACTTGCTGAGTACTAACATAGCCGTCTAACTGCAAAGGCAACACTATTGTCAATTCACTCCATGGCGTAAACGCAGATATGGAAATTCCATAATGGAATAGAAAACTAATTCACAGATTTTTTTTTTAAAACTGCAATTACTGACGACTGTTTTGTTCTCACGACATTATAATATTATAATATACAATCGGATTTTGAATTTATCTCTACGACGACAGCGAGTCGAATCCTTTTTGGAATTCGATTAGTTTCACGCACCATAGCATAAACCACTCGTATATTTTGGTCCTTTCCCTCGCATCTACCCTCCTAACTGCGCCGGGACGGTCGTGCGCAAAGTATTGAGGAAACCGCGAGCTCACTTCCCCGCGGCTTCCGCTGTAGCTGCAGTGGACCGAGAATGGCCGCGGTCGCACGAGGTGAAAATAGTGTATGTGTCAGTGCGTTAAAGTCTCTCGGCAATATACGCACATTTTTATCGCTCCCAGACGGACGTGGTCGATTTTTTTTTGTTTTGTTTTAACTGGTATCTATAATATTATATCGGCGTTAACATCATCACACGGTACTATATTATAATATATATCATATACACGATAATTATATTATTATTATTATTATTATTATATTATAGCAGCTACGACCTGGTAACTCTCTCTCGCGCGCGCTATGCCCCGATGCATGTCTGCAGTATAATATACCGTATAAATACGATAAATCGTAACAACGCGCGCGCGATCCTCGTCGCGATCTATTACCGCCCAGTTTTTCGTTTTGACATTATATACCTCGCGTACCTATCTTTCGCTCTCGCTAGTACACGGACCTGCGGCACTTTGTGTGTGTATATATATATCTGTCTGAGTGTGATCACGTATATATATTTGTTAATCGTTGGACGATATTCTAGCTGTATGTATAGTACACAATTTATATTTATATATTATTATACACCTATATATAATATACACAGCGAACAAACCACGTAGGTACAATAGTCCGTATTGAGATTTTTTATTATCGATAATTCAAGTAGGTATATATTATAATATATAGTCTTACAGATAATACAGTAAAGAGTAGAACATTTAAGCACTATTTAAATCGATGTTTAAGACGAAAACTTTTTTTTTTAATTTTTCATCACATTATATAGGTACATATATATATAATATAGATTATAGGTAATAAACTAATATATTATAATATTAAATTATTAGACACCATGCATATGTAGGTATAGGTACCTTTAATTTATGAGTATTTACTCGCATATATAGTCGAATAACTCTATAGCAATCGCAGACAACGCGTTTGATATTTAACTTTTATCTAAACATATATTATAATTTAAGTATACCTACATTAAACATACAAACGTACCTACATTTATATATAATTGGAGTTTATGCTTTTCGAAAAACTTTACTCGGAAACATGACTGTAAATATGTATAGAGAAGACAGTGTTTTTTTTTTTTTTTATGAAAAGATTAATGCACTACCAAAAAATATTTCAATAGGTCATCATACTATAGAGTATTGCACTCAGCTTGTATATTTGAATTATTTTCTAAATCCGATCGAGTAACATAGTTTTTAACGTGTCATAAGTACCACTTTACTAAGATACAAGGTACTCGTCCGATAACAATATAATATAATATATAGGCAACAAGTTTGTGACGTACTTTGGTAATCAACAAATACGCATTTACCGTTATTGTACATTAAAAACCGTCATCGATTGACGACCGTCCGAGCGGATGGCATTATACAATCAGTAAGTATAATATGTTGAACGGTACAACAAAATACTAAGTAGTCGTTTTAAATAATATCCCTACATTGTTTTTGGTAAACCGTAAACGTGTATTGTACGCGAACTGTCCAAATAATCAATTTATGTTTCGTTTTTTTTTTCATATATATTTTTTTAATGATTCAATCATCATGAAGACAAAAGAAAGAATAATCAGTGGGGCAGGCGCGCATTACGCCTATATGAACGCGTGTACAGTAATACAATGATGTTTGTTTCGTATTTTAATCATTCTTTCGTTATAAAAACTACTACAAGTTACAACGGGTATATGTAATATGTATGTACATATGGTGTTTATACGTATGATCATTGCGTCGTCATTTAAACATTGTAATTTATAATCTTAAAAGCTAGAAACAAAAATCTATTAAATTATTTCGACCGATTTCTATTGTTTACAAATGTCAGTGAACTATTGTTTTGTACGTACATTATTGTGTATAAAATTACAGTTTTTATATCCGCTCAGCGTTAGACCTGTGTATACTGTGCATTATTATGTACTGCATATAGGATATAATATTATAACAATAACGATTCAAAGTAATTTCATTATTTCCGATTTCCCGGCAACGATGACTTACAACTTATTTATTTTTTTAAATTTAGATTCGCCGTTTAGAGTGACCTACCTATACGCGCATTATAGAGTGGACTTCAAAAGCTAATTCAGTTTTATATTTAAAACTAGAAATAAAAAATGGAAAATGCGATCGTGTCTTGCGAAATGCGCGAGCATAAAATATATTACTTTGCTGTTTTTTCATTAACTAATTCTAATGATAAATGATAATGTCAAATGTGTTTAAGGATGCATCATGTAGTTGTGCGTGAAAATTCTTCTAGTAATATATATATATATAATGATTTTAGTGGTATCTCACACACGATACTATATCATATAATAAATGAGTATATACCTAAACATGTAATAATTACTACGAATTATAATCACGTCCGACTGCAATTGCACTGCTAGGAATTAATTTTAAATTTGGGTTTTATGCGAATAGGTATACCTAATATATACTTTAATAATAGAGATGTATAATGTACCTACCTAATATTGTTGTATAATAATTTACAAGCGTATAAGCGCCCGCTTATAATAGTTTAGCAATAAATGAGTATAATTACGATATGGTAATATTCTTAAACGTGATGCGATGAGATTATTCTGAATATAATATATTATGCACTATAGAGTACTATATGCTATTCGTTTCAAGGTTTTCCCATCCGATTCTATTGAAAATTGCATACCTTTTTTAGCTACTTATTTTGACTTTCCACGCTATTTCGTATATTTCAAGGACGCGCGCGCTCATAATATACGTACTTGCCATATAGATTTTGTCAGATATAATACGTGTTTATAAAGCGCGCTCTTGAATTTTTTACGGAGCCGAGTTTATGATAATATAGCGTACAGTGTTGCGTCCTTGATGAACTCAAATAAATTACAATTACGCGCGTTCAGTTGCAGTGTCTTTTTTTATATAAACTTTTACGTCGAAAAGCCAATAGGTAATCAGTAGGTATATGATAATAATATAATGTACGGTAACGCTAAATGTTGTCGTTTAAAAAAAAAACAACCATACAATTGTTTTTGTCGTAGGTAGAGGTAGATACTTAGAACAATAATTGAATTTTTAATTATCATGTATACCTATAATATATAGTATGTATAAATATATATTTTCCAAGTGTATACCTATACATAGTAATATAGTATACGTCATATAGGACGGACCTACTTTAAAATTCTCACGACTAATACGCGTTTTCCAACTGTCCACATAAATAAAAGTTGTTGACAATATGTAGGTACATATAAAAGTCCCGTTGTTAGATAGGTGTACAATGTACATGCATACAGTGACCACCAAAATGTTCACGTTTTCTCAGCGCTAAAGCCACTGCACGTGGATAATATAATATAGTGCTCCGAAAAAAAGGCCTTCGGGGTTAGTCAGCGATACCAGTATGTAGCCATATAAGTACAGGCTATATGGCTGTATTATTATTATTGGTTTGATGTCGATTATGTCAGGTATATAATATTTTATCCGATCGACGTTGACGTATGATAATATTTGCCACAGTTCTCGCGACCAAATAGTATATAATATTTGTAGAAGTATACCGCCTTTATGTGTTTAAATCACGTTATGGTTAAAACGCGACATTTTTTTTTTTACAGAACATAACCGAAGAACCCGGTAACGAAAAGAAATTTTTGGCTTGCATCCCGTCCGCGTCCCCTCGCGGTCACACGGGTTACCTGACCACGGCCACGTTTCTCATGGAAAACCGACCGCAGCCGGAGGAGGTGGAGATTGAGGACGCGTGCGAAAAATGAAAACTTCGACTGCAGCACATCGTATGATTTTGCTGGGGTAAAGACGTCTCCGGTTTATCGTTATATATTATTATTGTCTGTATTATTATTTTTTACGTACAATTATTATACATCGATATGCGTAGTATATGTATAACATGTGTGTGTATTGCGCGCGCGACCGTTCCATTGTACTGGCGCTATATATATATATTATATATAAAATAAATAATATAATATATATATGTAGGTATATAAACGTGTATGTGTGTGTTTATAAGACCTTATTTCTTTTTCTGTCTCTCCATCCCCTCTCTCTCTCTCTCACTCTCTCCCTTTAGAAAAAACGGTAGCGTTGACAATAGAGGTCTGCCTGTTATTTATGGGTCAACGTCTATGTATATATATATATACACACACACACACACACCCATCCTTGCATAAGAAGAAGCGCATTAGCCAATAACACTGCGCTGCGCACCGGTGCCGGTGCACCAGACTAGATAAAACTTATATTATATGCGCTTATATTCTCCGGCACGGAGGTCTCATAATACACGGAATAGGTCATCTGTATACCGAGATCTCTGCAGGGTTAAGAATACAAGAACAATGAAGTGAACGTTTCCCTTTGTTTCGTTTACGTTATTTTATTCCCGTTTTTGCTGCAATTCCGATATAATATACGCATATTAAATATATATAATATGTATAACCTACCTATAGGTATATATGTATTATGCGCATACCGCGCGCGCTTTGGTTTTAATGAACCCATTTTTTCTTTTCGTTGGTTCGTATAAAGGTGTAGGTAGTATAGGTACGGGATTATTATGGCGTGCCTATTGCGACCATAATAGGCATACGTAGAGGTAGTATGGTGTAGCTACATAAAAATTTAGTCGTTTGCGTACCTTTATGTAGCGCGTGCGATGACGAGAGTGACGGGGTGATAATCGACCGATTTGTATTTCGCGCGGGCCCGTGCTGGAATATAATAATTTATTGTTGGGCGCGTGCACAATATAATATTGATAATAATAACAGCTATAGGCGGACCACTGTCATAAACAATAATAATAATAATAAAACGGGCGCGTATATCTATACCTATATTATTATAATACACAAGGTATGTACGACGACATGCGCGGTATGCCGTGTGTAAAGGACACCATGGGTCAATATTAATACCCGTCGTCGTCGTATATAGAAAAATACCAGATAAAAAAAATAAAATAAAAAGTAGATGAGTGGAGGAGAAAAAAAGATAAAGATCCCGGGTATGTATGTATGTATACTTATGTGTGCGCTTCAAATTCAGGGTCACGGAGTTCAACGAAACGACGACATGTGAGGTATGTTTATATTTTTATAAGCCCCGCGCGCGTAGCCTTATATAAGAGCTTCTCTATTTTTTAATAATAATAATAATAATAATATAATCACAATATCGTATTATTATACTGCAGTGACCCGATGTTCGGCTGTACGATCCGATTGTTTTCCTGGCGCGCGCTTGTCGATCGACGAAAGTTGGCAAAGTCGCGGTAGGTAAGCAAACATTATTATCTGCAGTTTTTGCGTTTTTACATCGCCGTTCGGGAGGCAGCTGGCCCGATGTAGTGTTTTTCTATTCTAGAAATGGCAAAATATATTGTACGCGGATCGCAGAAATTGTTTCACACTTTCACTCTTTCACAGGAGGACATGCGATACAATACGAGACAACGAATTGAAAATGTACGGACGTCGTCGTCGTGGCATTACGATGACAAGTACTTATGCCTAGTAAACAATGCGTGTCTTACGAGGTGTAGCGCAATCGCCGCGCAGCAGAGAAACACGCAACTCCACCCCTCCGTCCTTCAGACGTCAGCCCCGCCCACTGTTTCACAAGTCTCGATAAAAATCCGTAAATGCGCGTAATAATTAAATCGATATTACTATACATATCACTCCCATCCTAGTCGTTATGAAGATAATTAATAAAAGTGTTATACAAAGAGCTGGGGAAATGCAAAAAGGCCTTAAGGGGGCTGCATCAGATGAAAAAAAGTGACTTCTAGACCAATAAGCTAGACAAAACTAGGTTTGACAAAACTTGGTTTGACAAATTTTAATTTTGAAAACGGATTATGATTGATCAACAAGTTTACTAGGGAATGATCGAGGCGATTTTGAATTTTTTTTTTTCAGCTATGATATCCAAGAATAAAAATATCAAAAAAATATGATATTTTTGTATTTATATTATTCATTATGACACTAACAATAATTGGAATATTTAAAATCACCTCGATCATTCCCTTGTAAATTTGTTTATCAATCAAAATTCTTTTTCAAAATTAAAATCTGTCAAACCAAATTCATCCAGTTTTGTCTAGCTTATTGGTCTAAAAGTCACTTTTTTTCATTGACTGGAGCCCCCTCCGGCCCCCTTAAAGTTTATTTTATGATAAGAATTTAAATATATCGAAAAACATTATAAGAAACAAAATTAATGTTTGGATTGGTCAAATCTACATTAGTTTTGATTTTTGACAAAACCTGCTGCAGCCCCCTTAAACGATACCTATACATTTATATACCTAAGGGCCAGATGCACCGTCTCTGATTAAAGTTAACCGAAGTTTAACCGTAGACGGTGCAACTGGATCTAACAATATATTACAATATATTAGATGTAAACTGCAGGTCCGGCATAAACCCTCGCGATTTTCGAGAAAACGCAACGGGCTGCCAATATTCAAGATGCGTAATATACCTACGTAATGATAATCTATGGGTAATATGAATACGCAACCTTCGTCGCCAGTTTTTTAAACCCAATATTTGAATGGTCCCGCAGCAGTCGTGGGGTATACGCTGACTGCTCGGCGCTCGGTACGCATAGGTATATCTCCGTATAGCATTTCACAACGACGACGTGTGGTAATCATTATTTATTTTATTTATACACGTTTTTTTTTTTTTTTTTTAATACCCTAACGCCGCACAGCAGCAACTTTGCAGATATCTGAGGTCAGTAATCTAGTTTCTACACTATATACTCGACTATACGGCCGGGGAAGCCACAGTGGCGCGCGGAATCGGCCACCAACAGCGAGCGGCTATAAGGAACGCTCGCGTTCACATATATATAAATATATACCTATATATTATACCGATGTGTGTGTGTGTGTGTGTGTGCTTAAGAGGTCAGTGTCACCTGCTGGTGCTGCTGCCGTGTACGACCGGCGCGAGAGAGTCGTGTGGGAGATGGAAATTAGAATATCAGATTTGAAATGAGAACAAAACAAACTCCGTATCGACTGTTTAAAGGCGCACAACATACTATGTGCTGCTCAGTGCTTACCTATATAATATACGTGTACAATACATGTGTATTGTAATATAAATGTGCGTGTGTGTTTGTATATGTATTATTACTGCAGTAAGGAACGACAGTGGCGACCGCGTGCCAATATATAGGTATTAGCGAATACGCGTGTATCGTGTGTGTGTGTGTGTGTGCGAAGAAAACGAAAACAAATGTATTTCGCGTGCGTGTTTTTCCCTTCAAAGGTAATTTCTCAAGGACGTGCTTATTTATAGTATCATAGTGTTTTTTTACTGTCGACAACAGCAATAATATTAAACATCACATTATTTCGCTTGCACATATACCTATATATGCACGTATATAATACTATGATGAATAGTAGGTATACCGGGGAACACGTGAGACATTTGAGTCGATGCGTATAGGTATAATATTGTAATATTATATTATTAATACCGTTCGTGGTTCGTATAATATGATACGCGTTCTATCGTTTACGAATATCAAATTAAAAATAAACCAGTCGATAGCGATCGTCTGTAATATATTCTCACCTACCGTTAAACCCGTAATTATTACAAAATTCAAAATTCATTAATCATACATCACGTGATTTTATATCACGTGCTCACGCCAATAATACACCGTCTAGGATTTATAATAATATAAAAATAATAATCGACGTTTATAATATAATAATATTTTATATTATACGAGTTTCATTATAACCATTTGCCGTGTGTGCATAGTATTATGGACTGTAGTTTATTATAGTGTGAAAACGTAGGTATATTGTATATCATGATATGTAGATAACCGTCGAATACATATCTTACAAACCTCTATTATAACAAACTGCCGAGGTATGCCCAGTGGGAGGGTCTATTTTGAGAGTGAATAGATATTACAATGTTGAAAACATGTAGGAAAACATTATGTTCGTCTACTTGTTTAGTGTTTATTATTTTCTAGACGGTACCTGTTTGATGCCTAGTCACGTATCATCGGGATGTACATTTTATCGATATTATAATACATGTTTTTACTTTTTACCATCGCCAAACATAACCGCGATTGAACGGGAGACATTCCGGCGCCAAACGCTTAGTATTTCACGCCTTTTGCCCCACCGCTCCCAACGCAGTTTTTCCGTCTTGAGCTACAATATACATACAATTAATATTATGTATATCGTGTAATAATATAATACCACTGCCGCAGATGTTATATTATTAAATACTAGCTGATCCCGTGCACATTAAAAATACCAACTCTATATTATGAATAATATATTATTACTATAATAGCTTTAAAACTCATGGCAACCATTCATAAACAAAACTGTCCATCGAAAATCCCTGTTTGAGCACCTCCCGGGGTTAGTCCTCTCCCTTTTTAAATTAGCCTATCTTCTGACCAAAGGTCTTATCTATCTCTGTACCAAATTTTATCAACATCACACACACACACACACACAGACAGATAGACGAACATTCATTTTTATACAATATATAGATACCTACGTGGTATGTTATATATATATATAACATACCGCGTAGGTTACCAGCGTTTTTCAACCGGGAGTCCGCGAGAAGGTATTTGGGGGTTCGCCGAAAAAAAGGCGTAATGGTGGAAAAAATGAAATTTGTTGTATTTGATATATTATTTATTTGCTATTGTGATTTGTGAAATATTGTAAATCGGTTTTTCCTAATACATGATATAAGTGTGTATAGGTATAATAAGAGTATAATATGAAATATATCATTATAAACGGCGGCACGTGTGCACTGGATTTTATCTACTTGTATGTGCCTATTAAAAAGTCATTAAAAATTTTTTTTATCTTATATTCACATAAAACCACCACTGTGAACGCTGTGAACGGTTTGTATGATATTGAAATCGATACTAATAACTAGTCAGTAAAAGACTGTGGGTTCATACTTACGGGCTGACCTATCAACTGTGGTCTTTGGAGCCAGATTTTAAAAAATTAAGTGCTAGCAAACAAGCCCAAGGATCGCATTAAAACTAAATTTTTAACTTAAGGGGATTCGATACCGTGATTTTCTGTTTTCGTCTAACACACACGTAACATAGTATTTTAGACGTGTTTTTTTGTCAAACATACCAATTGATCTAATGAAACGATAAGGATTCTGAAAACAGATTTGAATTCGTCATCAAGTCTAATTGAAATCGACTTTCTCACAATTTTGTATTTTTGATTTTAACATTTCCAAAAATTGAAATACAAAAATCTTCAAATACTCTTATTTTATATGACTTTTTCTGGAATTTGGGAGATAATATCAAAAATGTGGGGAAGTCAATTTCAAGTATACTTGATGACGAATTTAAATCTGTTTTCAGAATTCTTATCGCTTCATTAGATTAATTGGTATGTTTGGCAAAAAACACGTCTAAAATACTATGTCACGCTTGTGTTAGACGAAAACAGAAAATCACGGTATCGAATCCCCTTAATATATTTGTTTTTATATGTATATAGGTATATATGTAGATACATTATATGGCACATGCCGATTAAAATAAATATATTTTTGTCTATAGACATTTCCAAATTGTTCGTTTTACTTATTTGGTTAATTCGTATTTATCTTATGTAAAAATATATGACTAAGTTGACATTTGGGGGTCCGTAAAATAGTGGTGGAGGTCAAGGGGTACGCAAATGAAAAAAAGGTTGAGAAACGCTGTTATATACCTATACGATCAGTGTGAAGATAGGTACACAGTATAGGTACGCGTATCACACTATTTTATGTTAAGACAAACAATCGCAGTAAATAACGGTCGTAGAGGCGTACCGAGGAATCTTCATTTTCAAGGAGCTTGTGAATAATCTGTAATACATTATTATGGGTGACTGATTTGCGTCTTCTCTTACCTTGACGCATGCCTCCCGGTATGCGTTATCCTCGGAAAACGGGAGACGAGTTTCTCGATCCTATACGAACCGGAATGCCGTCGCGCAATGCACACCACTAAAATCACAGTATAATATTATGAGGAAAAAGAAGTATGCTCGACGATAAGAGTACGCATATTTTTTAAGGGGCAATATATATAAATACGTAATATTTACAGTTGATAATAATAATATACTAATGCGACCAATAATAAACTCAAGTTGACGTCACGTATACCTATGTATATTATACTTTATCTTATATACCAGGGATGGCAGACCTTTTGAACACTGCGTGCCCAAAATTACTTTTTTTTTTTTTAGAGCGTGCCATGAAAAAAATTATATTTTGTTATATTATAATTCGATTGTATAATTAATGTATAAAAAGATTAGTTTAGGTACATAATAATAATAAATAATAATAATAATGACCGATAAAAGCCGTATGCTCAAAATATTTTTACCTATTACCTATAATCTATAATATTATATAGTATATATATAGTAAAAATTTTCGCGTGCCCACAAAATCTTTTCGCGTGGCATCTCGTGCCATGGATTTGCCATCCCTGTTATATACGATGCAGTAGGCACAAAAGTCGATGCACATGCGCGAACAAGGATCGTGTTGAGCATACTTCTTATATATGAGTACCTATTATGATTTATGACCAAAACAATGTTATACAATATACATTTATATTATATACCTATTATGGACTTGCAGACGGTGGTTGGTGACGCTAAAACGATTTGATCGAGAACCGCAAGCAATGAGCGTATTTCCAAGACTGGCCGACGGAAAATATCGGTAAATTTGCCGCTCGAAAATTTCACGGTATACGTTTCTCGAAAGAGTTTACACCGTGCGCGGGAGGACTTCCTTGCAGCAGGATTTCCAAATAGTTTCACCGATACCCCACGGTATCCGTACAGCATATTCGCGGTTTGGGTATCGGAGATGCGGTTTGATTATTCATATCACCTATATATATAATAATTTAGAAATACGTAGGCATTCAGCTGTATGGTCGAGGTAATCACTGCTACTATACCAGTCGGATTTGAAAATTATTTTCGCATTTGGTAGCCCAATTTTTAAGGAAGATTATGGGCTATTTAACATCAAGCTAACGACCCTAGGAGCCGAGTAAAAGTAATAAATATCAGAGGTCTTGTGGCCGTATTATAACAGTGTGGTTTTTTTTTGTTTATGAATGATTGTCATCAGTTACATCTTACAGATTATAATAGTAATAATAGACATAATTAGTAGACGTAAATCTCAGCCCTCAAACTACTGTTGCACTGTTTACAATCATAATTTCGTATGGATAGTTTTATTGTTATAACTTATAGCCATTTAAAGTTAGTCGTTACCTCCATAAGTGTTAATAGTGTTTGAAATTTGAAGGATGGGGGCTGTAGCTCAGGTCTATACTTGATACTCTCATTAGTTTTGGGGGAGGCTATAGAAATTCTAGGGGCGGCTAAGTCCTCCCAGCCCCTCACTTATTTGCGACTATAGTTACCTTGAGACCTTCCCAAGGTGGGTTTACATAACAAATTGAGTGATGTTTTTGATTTAAATTGTCCGAGCGAGCGCAATCTGTCCAGTAAAATCAGATTGTAATAAGGTGGAAATTGAAACCTTTTTTTTGCTTATAAATGGTTTCCATTGGTTGAATATTACAATAGAAGAAATTAATGTTTTTATTTTTTTTTTATATATATATAGGTACATATCTGTTCATACATATTATGGTAAGTAAATAATGTGTACCTATATTATAATGGTAATTTTACCGTATATTTTTTTATCTGTTGCAAATCTTAGTGTTTGAAAAAATTCTTCTACAATGTCGTTAAAAAATAATAGGTGTACAAATAGAGTAAGAAAAAAGATTTTTTGCCGGACGATGATAAACCACCGGATTGTATCCGATCAGCCGTAGGTTGAACTTAGTAAAAACGACAAACATGGTATACCATATAACTTCGATATACATTAGAGTTAAATTATATACACTTACGTACGCACCTCGCCGGGTCCGCAATCTACGGCAGATAGATTGCCTACCTGATAATATATTGCTCGCATAATCACAAGCTAGTCTCAACGGCTATAAATTAAATTAATATGATTTACACTTCAAAAAAAGACATTGCTTCCGCAGTGAGTTACCCCCAAAAGGATTTGAACAGTCACAATTTTTTTTTTCGGGTTAGTAAATTACATTTTCATACCATTCTATGCTATATAACCATTAAGATATTATATTATGTTGTAGCGTTATTGTTCGCTCTGACGTGCAGGTTGAAAATTCAAACGATCACGAGTCGATGGTATTGAAATTCGTAAAATTGTTACCTATTTGATACCGGCAAACGCATTTTCGAATTGAGTACCTACCTATAACGCGTACGTTATGTAAACTTTGTCACCATACTACATGATAAAGTATCTTTATTAATATTAATTATTATAGATATGTTTATGGTTTATCCTTTTGGGTCGGCGCCGCGCATGTGCAACGGTTGGGTTAGCGAATCTCATTATAGGTACCCACAGCCGACATTACATAACAAAGTTGTCGTCGTCTCGCCAATTTCAATGCCGTGAAAGGCGTTTGTGTTATAACAATAATATATTATTACGCATATTACTATTATTGTTTTACGCTTAATGTGTGTACAGTACGAACGTATAATAGTGGAGAACACCACGGGTAACACGCGTGTTTTGGACTTGACGATGGTTAAACTACAGAAGTATATGGCCTGCAGTATAGGTACCTACTTACAAGTCGTACTTGTGTGTACGAGATTATGTGTGCAATATAATATAATATATGTAGGCACACGGCATTATATATTTATATATTGAAAAAAAAATGAACGCGTGCCGAGAGTGTATTAATTATTATGCTTTTATAGTTTTATATACAAATAATACTATAATAGGTACACTGCACAAGTGCACAATGGCCGACGAGTGGTCGTTCGGAAGTAATAATAATTATTTTACTTTCTGACAATAACGACTACGCATAATAAAATGTCATCATTATATTATGTGACGCACGGATATCATAAAAACGAAATTTCAACCGTGATTTACTTTAAGGAAAAAAAAATCGGTTGTTGTTGTGCTGTGCCGCTACGCTAAACTATTAAAATAAATTAAGTTATTAATATAACGTCATAAACTTATAAAGGTACTTACTTATAAAACTATGTTATATATATAGGTGTATACTACACTTATAGTAATTTTCATATTTTCTAATAACCATTCGAAACAATTTAAACCCCTATCATATATAAGTGATGTGTTATATAAAATCAGGTGTTTGTACACAGTTAAATTGTATATATAATTGAATGTATAATTTTTTTGTGGTCACTTTTAATATTGAAAAATTAAATTTTTCACTGCTCACTGCTTTTACCGTTATCATTTATTAAGCTTTTACTTTTTGGAATATTTTTCTGAGATTTTCAATATTGAACAATTTTGTTTCGAACAAGTAACCATAGTTACTTAAAAACAAGAATTTTTATAATTTGATATGTAGGTATAACGTATTTAAAATTTTGATGATCAAAGTAGAGTGTTGCTGGGGTACAAAACAATACGATGAGTCCCGAGGTAGTACGACTCCACTCGTCTAAACTTTAAATAATTACATAGTTACATTATTATATTAGAAACTCAATTAATCGTCAGTAAATTCCAGAATATTGCCGCTCAAAAATCTAGAGCCACGAGGAGCAGTCTTAAGTCTTAATTTGACAGATTATTTTGTAGTGCACGTATGTTTGTATATTGTAAGAGGTTCTAGTTTAGCCTACTTTTGTAATTATAATACTTAAGTCATAAGTTGTAAAATATATACGTTTTTTGCAGAATGTCTATTAATCGTCTTTTCGGTTAACCGTCCTAGTCCCGGAATTCCTTAATTCGATTTTTATTTATTAAAATTATCATAATTGAAACAGTACATTAAATGGAAAATAAAAATTAATCATGAAAATCTTTACATTTGGCTTTCACCTTAAAAATAGTAATAGTAGGTATCGCCTGTCACCTTAAATAGTTCTCAACATCCCAAAATCATCTCTCTCTCTCTCTCTCTCTATCTCTCTCTCTCTCTCTACTATTACTTATTAGACTTAACCCTAGACGGCCGACTAACCTGGGCTGACCATATAAAATTTAAACGAATACTTTTCAACTCGAGGTGGTAAATATTCTAAGCTCAGCATAAAAACAAAGCTATTCTTTTACAAAACTTTATTGGTGCCTATCTGGACACATATGGCATCCAAATATGGTGGGGGGGGGGGGGGGTTGGCTAAAAACAAACATATACAAAATCCAAACTTTCCAATCCATAACTTTTCGTATAATTACAAATGCCCCATTCTATATCTCAAATAACACCCTACATACTGAATTAAAAATTAACACAGTAAAAGTAACCGCAAAGGTACTATACAAACGTTTCCGCTCTCGACTAAAAAACTATCCAAATCCCCAAGTGAAGTGTTGTCATTGGGTGCGGCTTCTTTTCTCTGGGTGTCTCTTCGTCCCGTGTTATAAAAATATTTTATATTTATGCTTACAGGGTTATTGTAATAAATTAATTACAGATTGTATTTATTAAAAAAAAATTAAATAAGAAGAAAATTATTTTGCTTTGAAAAACGAAATGAAAAATCTAATCTATAATTTATTAAAAAAAATAAAATATTCAAAATGTATAAAAAGTTTTAAAACATTAAAAAATATTATATAGGTACTTATGTTTAAAAAAAAAATTGTTTTTTAATGATTTCAAACTGTTATCCCCCACTTAGTCGCATGAAACGCAAGTGTGGATATTTTTTAAACTTGTATAAAAAAAAGCCTGCCATACTGCCATACTGCAGATTAAAAAAAGAGTTTCACATCAGCATTTAGTTTCATTTGTTCGCTTGCAAGCGATGATCACGGCGTAGACTGTGCATTACCCTAGCACATAATATTATATTACATTCTATATATTATAATAGTAATATGTATATTTTATAGGTACCCACATCGACTCGAATACTGTACCAGATACGTATAGCTATCGATGTGTACTGGATTTTCCGATTTCGACGACGGAAAATCAAACGACATTAATAATGAAATATGCTAATGTCGCGTTATAGTATAATATATTATATTATTGTGTTTGTATAATATATAATGTCATATTATTATCGTACACATTGAGGTATACTGTTTACGTATAGGTACATTTCCGTCAACAGCAGCAATCGTGTATACGTAAATGTACGTTATTACAATATTATTGTGCAGCAGTGCTCGGCAACCGTGATGTCGTCTGGTCACGATGACGCGGAGACTTGGCCCTACTGCACTGCAGTGCACACACACACACACACACACACACACACTTATTTATATATATGCATAATATGATCTCTACCGCGAGTCGAGCCCGGTAGCCCGGCTTGGAACCTCCGGCGGGTCGCATAATAATAATAATAATAATAATATATCGCGAGAGAGGCTGCGCTCCGGATCAGGTCGTGATGACGTGAAATACAAAATGGAAGGAAATACTTTTACACACATATATATAATATACCAGTACATGACGGTATGGGTACACGCGTTTCCTTTTCCTCGGCGTGTACGACGACGACGACGACAAGTAATATAATATATATTATTATAATAATATAACATATTATTATTATATTATGCGTCGATCTCCGCGAAACTATATGTGCATACGGCTCCCGTACGTATATCATATACCTCGTACACACACACTTATATAATATACATAGAATATAGATGGGTTCCTGCGCATAACGTACCTATATGTGTATACAGAGAGCCGGAGAGAGGAGTGTTATTACTATATATTATATTATGCCCTATTCTCGATATTAATACAATGTTATACCTATTACGGTATATACCTCCACGACGACCGGGTATTATTTTCATTTTAATAATTTAATGCGGTTTTCCTTCCGTACACGAGCACGCCGTTCGGGGTGTATACGATATTATTATACGTACCTATACACACGCCGACGGCATTTCGTTTTTGTCTCTTTTTATTATTATTATTATTTTTTTTTACGGCGTTTACTCCTCGGATACACGCGGCCCATAAATCCACCATCGGAAATCGTGCGCCGTTCGCCGCGCGCGGACGCGTACACGACGACGATGTCATTTTCCGCCGTCGTAGTCGCCGTTATTGTCGTTGTCATATCGTACATTGTATTTGTGTAGGTAGGTACACGTCAGTGTCGGTCTGGCTAATGACTGGTGGCCCACGGCACGATAATTTTCAACCGGCCACTTTGAAAAAAAAAAAAAAAAATGTTTTTCCTTTGTAATTTTCTTTCTGTGTACAATTAATATTTAAAATTCATCACTATAGATAACAATAGGTACTACATATAATACAATCTCAAAAACAAGGTATTATAATACGACGAAAGCAATTTGTATTTTCAAAAATACAGCATAATATTAATAATTTTGTAAAATTGTATGGTTTTTACACTTTAATTACTAATGCTAATCCAATAGGTAATAGTTAATAAAGAACACACACTACCACTCGTTTAGATTGTACGTATAATATTAGATTCTAAGCGGAGCGATAAACTGTGTATTGATTTTACAATGATAAGCGGTTTTTTTCTGTCAGTCAGTCATGGGTAATAAAAATGCTCCAATTTTAGAGATCAGCATCTTTTCTGATAGAAAAGTGAATCTAATTGGTACTTTCGGAGATCAAAATTAAAAACTTCAAAAAGTTTTAGAAAAAGTCGAGAAAAACAAGTGGTAATTTTTACGCAAAACTAAATTTTGAAAATATTAACATAGACGTATGACAAAAATTGTGAAAATTCTAATATATTATACCATATTATGGTTAGTAAATAACTTAAGAAATATACTCATGTCTAGAAATTTCGTAAAAAAAATATTTTGAAGAAAGTTATTACGTTCCAAATTAATTTACTCAAAAAAATATTGATATTTTGAATAATTCTAATAAAAAAAAAAACTACTTGACTTAGATAAATATTTTTACCATTAAAATGGTTCTCATAATTGGATGACAGATTTATAAATCGGCTATTTTGAACTTTTCCAAAAAAATTTTAATTAAATTTTAAATTTTTTATTTTCAGTATTAAAAAACAAAAATATTTTTTTTTTATATCACACGTGTAGCGAATGTGACTATAAATTATATATAAAAAAAATCTAAAAATATTGATTACAACGAAAGTCATTTATCTGTGAGGTCTTCCTGCTACACTCTGTATATCGACTTGAGTGTATCTCTGTTTTAGTGTACCTCCGTTCACGGACAAAATATCGTCGTCAGTGTAACTATACTCTATAGCTTTGTGAAATAATAATTAGTTCTTGACGGGCAACCGCAAATCGCAGATGAGATTTTTTTAGGTATATTTTTTAAGCTATACTCTCTTAATTTTTCACCAAGAGAGGTATATCGACGCCGATTTTCCCGTGAACTGAGCTACACTAAAACTATTAGGAAATGCACTCGGTAGGTTAGGTTAGGAACGTACTGTACGTATGGTACGTTTGGTTAGGACTTGATACACAAACGTGTCCATAATAACGGTTAATATACATGGCCTGCTGCTAGTCGAGTTTTTCGGCACAATAAAATATTGAGTGTCCCGATAAGACTTAAGGGGCCTGCACGTGACCTGTTTTTTTTTCAAAAACATGCCTTACAGGAAAAACTCTCAAGCCTCGTAGTGATCCGATTTCAATAAATTTTTTTTTAAAGATAAATGCCTCTTGCAGGGCTAATTGAACTTGGATTTTTAAGATTCTATTAATTCTAAACCATATAATACGACTTTGAATACGATCAATTTCCACGAGATTTTGTTATTTTTATTTCGTTCGTCTTAAGCAACGGAATTAAAAATCAAAGCTCAATACGCCCCGCAGAAAATTCTCCTCTCTCTAACGAAAAAAAAAAAGACAATCAACTCAGACCACTCTACGATGCGCGTGAGGTTTTCCTTGTGTGTTTAGCAAAAAATCATGCATTTTATATTGCGGTGCCGTTGACACGTGCGCACATGCAGTTAGACACTCACAGCAATCGTCATTGACGACTAACACAGAATATGCCACGGGTGGCGTCAACAAAATTGCATATTGCCTAAATATTGCCCCTTATATAAAAGACACACGAGCAGGCTCCGAACAAACATTTCACAGAGAATGCGGTCCTCCGCCATCGTCGCAGCCGTCGATTCCTCGTTAATTTAGTTTTCGCACCGACATATTATTATGTGCAGTATATTATATTATTACAATATTACGTGGTAACTGCAGCCGTACCATAAATGTTACCTATCGATTCCGTTTGTATATATTATAATTTACGAAACGTCTTATCGCCAGCCGGTTTGTAACACTTTGTATTCAGTGTTTCTGTGTCCGTTTTGTTCGCTTTTAAGCTATACATTAAATATTATGACTCACGGACAAATACCGCTTAATGCCATAATCACCGAAATACCACACAACACAGTTGGGAAAATTAGTAATCTGACCACGTGTCTCGTGTACCTACCTGTATATACAGGTTGAATCACAAATTATTATTATAATACGGACATCATATAGTAGAAAGTACCAATAAACATAAGTTTTATAAACGTAAGATTTATATGATATAGGATTTTTTTGTCATGTTTTAAAGTTTTAACTAGTCATTTATAATGCGTGTTATAAGTAGGATTGCAGGGAATGTAATGCTCGAAAAAATCAAAATATATTTTATCTTTATTTTTAATTTTAAACGAGTTTCGAACCAGAACATTTTTTTTATGAATTCACTTATTTGAGTAAAAATCTTAAAACAAAACTAGAAAACAGGATTATATCGTTAAACCGTCAATTGCCCAAAAATAAAAAAAAAATGCTCTAAAAATGAAAAAATAAAAACTAGTTATTCCGATTCAAAAATATGTTATAATCGGTATACACACCACACACGTATAGATATATCATATTGTTAAAAGACGAGCATCGCGATTTAGCTACGGAAACAATGCGAAATATTCCAGCCATATATTTATATAACTTATGATATAACGAATATTGTCATAGACTCATTTCTGGGGGTGGAGGTTTGGGTGTGCTCGTCAGTTATCATCCCCCCCCCCTACAGTTTCCAAATCAGCACCACTATAATTTATGATTACTTAGTTCTTATTTTATTATATTGATAAATAAATATGAGCTGTACCACTGTACAATAATATAACCGTTAATAAATATGTTATTGTTGAATGTGGGTGCGTGGGGGTAAAAGTTGCTCATTGGAGTACACCTCCATGATAATAATATTGCAATTAGAACAATACATTTTGGGATTTATGCAGTCCCAGTTTTTTTCATTGAAATTTCGCCCTTGTATAACAATACATTTACTGCGGGTTCGTAAACTGATTCGTAACCTAATTGGATACAAAATTAGATTTAAAAACCACCCAATGGCCTAAGTTGCCGCGGGTAAATTAAAAAAAAATACATATATAGTTGTATTGTAAAATATGTAATATTGTTCTTAACACCCACGATGATAAATTATGGTGTGTGGGCGGGTGCCCCCAGCTGGTAAGAGTCTAGGTTTGCAGACTTTGCACTGCACCGTATATAAAAAAAAATGCGCCACTGTATTCATACGTCTCCGTAGTGCAAACAAAAAGGATTTATTTTTTAAAAGATTTTTTTTCACGGGCCCCCTGCCCCTTTTAGAAATCCCGACTTCGACTACTCTCCTGCACGTCTGCACGTGTCCACATATTTTTTTAATTATCACGTCGCCGCAACTGTAATGCCGCCGTACCCGGCGCCGTGATATTAATGCTACTATATAATATTATTAATTATTATTATTACTATTTTATTATAGTAAAAGTGTGCGGCAGAACATTAAAACTACTCTCATTCGATATTCCGATAGAACACTACGCGTCGTTCTTCTTCTGTTTATAACGGGTAGGTGAATACTCATTTTCCGTCTCCGCCGGGCCCCAGGTCGGAGTCATTAACGGGTTCATAATAATATTATATTAAAATCTTTATCGCGTCTCGCAGACGTCACACGTCGCGCGCGATCCCGTTTTGTTCGTTTATTTATTATATTATATTATTGTACCTACTACGGTGGTATTAAAAATAATTTAATGCAACGGATTGTTTGTTTATCGGCCTCACGAACGCCATTAACCCCCCCCCCCCCAATCTTCCTCCAAACGACCGGAGTGAATCCGAACGACGAAATACCGTATTATCGTAGTTGTCGTAATATACGCCGTGCACACCACACTGTACCACCGACCACCGGTATTTGACAAATCACCGAAATAATATTATTATTATTATTACTCACTGTTGCAGTTGTCGTGAACGAGGCGACGATTATAATTATTGTAATTACCGGTCCGGCTCGGCACACCGCACGTCGCGGGTCCGGGACGTAATAATAATAATAATAATGATAAATACACCGGGCCGACCACCGACGACCGGCGATGGGTATTACACACACATAATAATAAAATAATAATATTATCATTGTGGGTAGGTATACATATTTTTAATGCCTACAACAGGCATTCGGTGTGCGCGTACAACTCCGTCGGATGAGACGACTCGCATCGATAACCGCATCGACCGGGTTACGGGTATCTATAGGTAAATGCCTACCACCTGTAGCTGGTATTCTGATCCACGCGCGTTAATAGCGAATAAAATCCAAGACGGTTTATTTATCTTTTCTTCCGGCTGATTCGCATTTAGACATATTTTATTTCCACGACAGTATTATGATTATTGTATGACGTATTGCAGCAGTAATGGTTGGGATTTTTCCACCTAAATAGGTATTTCTTAAAATTTTAGATAAAACCAAGCCAGACTGCCAGAGTAATATTATTATATTATTAGTACTCGTTCTTTATCAAAATATAAATTGTGTAAAAATAACTAAAAATCATTAATGTTTTAAAACTATTATATTGTTGCCAAAAATAATGTATACTCATTACCTATTAATTATTATCATAATATTTTATTTATTGTTTTTCAAACGCATTGTTACTATAGGTGGTACCTATATCTTTAAAGTAGGCACCTACTGTAGGATGGTGTGAATGGGTCAGTGAAGTAACCGTTCAGAATTTAAAACGAACTCTTCCGTGTTATTATAGGTTCTCGCACGTCTCAGTATCTTATACTCGCTACTATCGAATCGATAATCGATTTGAATTTTAGTTAAATTCATACGTTTTACTACCTGTTATAATGCAAATTACAAACGTATTCCAAAAATTATGGTGCAAATTATATTACATGGCGTCAGTGGCGGATTTAAGGGTGAATGCCAACCCCCCCGCTGGTCCATTTAACTGTGTTAACATATAGTTGTGACGTGAAACTTATAAATAACAAAATATAAAAAAAAAAAATTATATTATATAAGCTAGGTGTTTTATAGATTTCTGTTTTAATTTAGTTTTCTGAATCATGTTCTGTTTGATACGCAAAAACTACTTTATAATTTCCATTAATTATTAGTCAACCGAAAGCGTGTAACATCTTACAAATGTGACATAATAATATTATGACATCGTTAATAATAATATATAATATACCTTAATAAACTAATACATTTTATAAATATGTACCTACCTAATTTAATATATTGTTTTGACAAAATTTTAGACTTCTCCTCCTAAACAACAAAATCCTAAAAAAAGGCGTAAATATTTTGTGCAAATTAACCACAGCTTTACTATAGGTAAGCAGCATACATATAATATATACCTAAGTATAACGGCTATTTGTTGTTTGTGTACAGCTCCGTCGTATGAGACGGCTCGCATCGATAACCACATCGACCGGGCTATAGATAAGTACCAGCTGTAGTTGCTGCTGGTATAATAGGTAAATACATGGTTAATGTAACCAGGTTCATGAGTGTGAAAGGGAATAAAAACGAAGACGGTTTATTTATTTTCTTCTGACTGATTCGCTTTTTGCCATTTATTTCCACAACTATATAATAATATTATAATATATACCTATACACGTGGTGTTTACAGTTTAATAAACTATATAGTGTATATATATATATATATATATATATATATATATATGTATACATTGATTGATTAAAATAGTGTTTTTGGTTGTCTTTTTACACACGAACATTTACAAATTGCTAAAAAAATATGTAATAATGAACAATAATAATATTATAATAACAAGAGTAATAACATTGGCTAATAATATGATGTCGCACGCATATTATATTATAATTTATAACATAATAATAATAATAAAATATTATCAATAAAAGTATAATATAAAACGTTACGCGCGCGTACCTTTAAATAATAATTGCACTTGGCCAGCCGTAATCATAATATTATCGTATATACTTATGTGCCTAAGTTAGAATAATTTATTTTTACGCACACGATGATTGATAAACACATAATATGTATAATGCACGTGTTTAAAACATGTGAATAGTAAGTAAACGTATAAAAATATGTTTGACGAATACAAAAAAAATATATATAAAAAAAATCAACAAATTCGATATACCTATTATTACAGTATAATTATAATGATAAAAATAATAAAACAAGAATAATATGGACGGGAAACGGTTCCGTTGAAAATATATTGTAACACGACGACGACGACGACGACCTAATATTATAGTAAATAATTCAAAATATACTTAATTATAATTAACTAAACAATAATAATAATATATAATATAACTTATAATACAATTTTATATACGATATGACATAATATATACATTACACTGTTAGGCTTTTCCTACGAAAATGGTCTAAAAACAGAGATCACAGGCGCAGCTTGGTGGATAAATATAATCTAATATAATATTACGTAGGTATGTAAAGTATGAGAATCGAACAGCCGATCAACAATAATATGTTTTTTACAATTCGTTCTATTATTATAAGTCTGTACAATGTAATAATATTGTAACGCAAGTCACGTGGCCCATACACGCAGGTACTCGTGGACACTAAAAAGATAATTATATAATATAATACCTATATTTTAATGTACAATTTTCTAAACTATATAATACATATAAACGTATTACCGGGACATCGGATCTTTCGATGACGGGGAAAGTGATTCTTTTATCGCGAAACAGACACAACAACTTTTATAGGTGAAGGGAAATGTAGGTATAAGAAATTAAAAAACGATTTTTTTTTTAATGAAAACGCGCTTCTTAAAGCGCACATAACTGCATATTATTATAATGTAGGTAACTGAAGTTTTACGTTTCTCACGTTCAATTATTTTTTTTGTGCAATTCCTAAGAATTTGCATTAAGAGAATCGCTCTGTATACGACACGTACATACTGCACAGAATGCAGTTATAATATATTACGTACAAGGCGTCCGCCACCGCTAATAAAGTACGCCGGACTATACATTTCTGGTACAAGTACGATGGTCGGTTGCATTTGAGAGTATACACCGTTTGTACGATGTAATATCGTCTCGACGTATATTATTATATGTACGTTTTGCCGAGAGGAGAAAAAAAAAACGTTCGTGTTTTTATGGTTTCGCGGACGAGACGAAAAAATAGCACTGCGCCGCGGTGGCGGTGGTCCCGCAAGGTCGACGACGACGATGATCCCTCGTTGTAGCAGTCCTCGAGTCCGCTCGTCACATGTCGCTTTCACGACGTCCGTCTGCAAAAATGCACTAAAAAAAAAACGAAATTAGCATAATTTAATAATATTATTATTATATATTTCACCGAGGTGTCATAATAACGACTATACCACGACGATACCAATAAGCATCTTATGATACTGCGTCGGAGACCAGCATAGCACGCGCGAAATTTAATTTAAAGCGCTTTCTATATACGTCGCGAACGTGTTTATGTTATGTGCACCCATACGACAGTTGTAGGATTTCAGTCCTGAGACTTTTTTTTTTAACTCGCGGATCACGGTTTTTAATAAAATATAGTCACGGAAATTGTGACGTTCGAAATAGATAACGAAGCGTGTATACAATCCATTATTATAGAGTCGTGTAGGGTCCACGTGCGGTAGAGTACTACGCTGCACGTAAAATAATATTATAATATAGGTAAATCCCGACTAATGAAAAACTCAACTTTCCTAAACGATCAAAACATCCCAACATTATTATACATTGTTCTTAGCTACTCGAACTGTCTTGTTAGAATTTCGCGGTTATATACATCATCATTCATCGTCACAAGGATTTCGAAGAAACAAATGTCATCCGCTGCCTTTTTTGAGGTAGCTACAACATAATATGTACGTGGATATGTCATCATAATAATTAATTATTGCTACAGTTCATGAGTTGTAGTTAATAAGAATTAGATATACCAAAGTATTTATTAAGTTTAGATGAGTGGAGTTTAGTATTACACAGTGACAATGCGAGTATTAATAGGGGTCTCTACAAAATTTAAACTTATAATTCATAACTGGTCCGAAATTGGATTTTTATACATAAAAATAGGTGCACACATTGCAAAACTTATGCCGTTGTTATTCGATACCTACAGTAAATTATTCAAATGATGCAGAATTTTTCTAAAAATGTTATTTCGTAAATTCATCTTTGAATTATCTAAAATAATACATTATATTATACCTATACTCAGTACTCGATCAAATACGTGAATACTTTTGGAGACTGAAGTTTACTGCTAAAAATCGCCCAGACAGACATATTATTATCATTTGTATTTACGTTACACGTTCATTTGCATATCATCGTCGTGCCTACTGTCGTCGACGCCGCCGCCGCCGCCGAAGTAACAGCAACGGCGGCGGCAGCGTCGTCGGCCCAGTCTACCGTCGACAACCAACACGTACCTATATGTTTCCCACGTTACATACCTACACGCACACACACACACACACACGCACACACTCACATACACCCGCTGAACAGCATCCGGTCCCCGCGCGGAAACCCGACATTATAAATCCCCCGAAATAAATATTACAAAAAAATAAGAACAATATATAATAATAATAATAATGGTAATAATATAACGACGTAGCGGTAACGTTTTTCATGTGCGTGCCCTGACGCCGAGGACGCGGTCGTGGTATGCGCATAAGGTACATCCGCTATATACTACTACATAGGTACCTACATATCTACGCGTGTACGTAATAGTCGTACCAATGTTATATGACCGCGAGCGGACGACCGGTGACGGGGCGGGGCGGGAGGACCGCGCGAGTAATGATACAGTGGTGGTCCGATGGCTTGGCGCCATGGGCCGTGGCGAGAATAAAAAATATATTTACCGCGGCGATGGTTATAAATGCGTTTCGTTCGCTCGCTGTTTCCGAAACTATATAATATTATGTTCTATGCGACTCGAGGAAAACCACTCGTACAATGTATTATATTATTATTACAACGTCGTCGGCAGAGGGACGATCACCATAAGAAAACACATACAATAATCAATATTATGCTATACACGTACCTAGATATATAGGCGATACACCATATCATACCGTATGCATGTGTATACCGCAATGTATTATGCAAGACTGTGGAGACGGGCCATCACGAGTTAAAAATTAAAAATAATTGCTAAAACGTTAAGTTGATCAACGATTATATTTGGAACTAATTATAAACACGACAAGTTATTCTCAAGTTTCTCTATACAGTAGTAAACGAGTATGAAAACGTTCGATATCTAGTATAATATGTTTTCAGTTTTTTGATTTTGTTTTTAACAATATATAATTTTTTAGGAATACGAGCTTTTGGGGTCGCAGCCCCCCTATATATAACAATTGTCAACTTCAAGTTAATTCTGTATAGATGTATCTATATATTAAAATTAAGTTAAATTTTGATAGAACTTAACCATTTTGTTTAAGAAGTATTAGATATCCCGAAAATTTCAAATTAACTTAATACAGAAAAAACAGATTTTCGCTATTATTACCATTTTGGGCTGCTATTATAAACTCGTGTCTCGTGATTATATATAAATAGTACTATAAAATACATAGTATAGTTCATAATAACATATAGAGAAAATTTTTTCTAGTCAATGAAATATAAAGATAATTTTAAAATAGGCATCTATATATCTATATAGGTAATAATAAAGACATTAAAGTTGTTGCTGTAATTACAATTAATATAAAAGTACAAAATATCGCATAACTTTACTATTGATATATTAATATGGTAAAAAATATGTCTGGTGAGTCCAAGATTTTATAGATTCCCCTAGTCGATGATCGGTGACTGGCGAAAAGGGTTTGCCGGAAATCGATTGCCACATTCATTGCAAAAACACGAAAAATATCGAAATCCTTCTATATCTGACGAGCATAGCATACTATTTTTGGTACCAATTTATTAGAAGGCGTCAAATTTTATCTTTTAAACCAAGTAGGTTTATTTTTTTTTACCCATTAATTTTAGTTTCTAATAATAAAATATAGGTATACTCGAAGTACTTATCGGTATTTTTTTTCAACCTAACTAATTTTACCTGATTAACTAGACGAGTTAAAAACGAAAATATATTGTTGACTCGCTCGCCTTGATAACGTACGCGTATATTATTTGCATGACGTAGGGTGCAGCTGCGGTCAGGTTTTTCAATTTAACGCGATGACGAATATCGTATTTTAATATATTTTATACGGACGACGAATCGCGAGGTCTGCTGCGAGAAACGGTCGGATTTTTTTTTACGTTTTCGTCTCCCGGAACCGAAGATATTTTGCGGGCGCTCGCATCGTTACATTACATTATAATAGTACCTAATTAATATTATAATACTATTAATATTATTTTGCTGTTGGAATTAAATCCTCAGCGCCGGACAATAAACAGACGACGTGGTGCGCACGTCAGACTACGCAAACTCATAATAATATATTATCACGCCTGCCCGCCTGCCTACGACGTTTTAATTGAAAACCGGAGCACGCCCACCTGTTGCAGTGCACGCGCTCGTATACTACATTCGGGGGTCGTCGGCTTTGTCGGCGTCTTCACACGCCGCTCGCGATTATTATTACACCATCGTCCCGAAGAGGATAAGTTTCGCTCATCTCGTACGGCGTCACCGAGGTATATCCAGGTACCTAGGTATAGGTATATAGCTAATAACTAAATATAGCTAATAGATATATACCTATATCCCGCGTGTGGGCGAGTGCACTGGGAGTGGGCGTATAGTGTCACACGTCTATTATAATAACAGACCGCGATGAAGGGACTGCACTATACTAGTGGCGGATCCGGTGCTCAGTTTTCTTGGTTAGGAAGAGGAGTGTGAAACGATTAAATCGTAAATTGTAAATCTTACAACCTCAGACTCAGTGGCGGGGCGAGAACATACTTATATTAAGAAGAGACTGCATCATGTAAAAGTGGGGATGAATATTATTGCTGATTTCGTAAATAGTTAACGAATAAATTATGTACTTTCATGTATTTGGGTTAAAGAGGGCCCCCCACATTGACACGGGAACAATATTGGTGTGGGTGGCCACTTATTTTAAATTATGGTCGCTTAATCAACAAAAAAAGTTCACGCCGTCACGGTCTTGAGAACCTATAATTAGATACTACAAATTACATTGGTACTATAAATTACTATACTTAATAGGCACTGACATTCAATAATGAAATTAACTTCACTTAACTGGACATAAACTATTACGATTTATCCTAAAAATATAGGTAGATAATTAAAATACCATTTAATATGAAGAGGCCTGATATATATTTTCAACAACTTTTAGCATGCCCAACTGAAACTCGATGGAAATGTGCAAATAGTTGGGACGACTGTTTACTATACGACACTGCAGCAGTGGAAATTACTGGCTATAACGTACTACGCAAACACTGTGTTTGGAGGAGGGGAACCCCCTTTTTTCTCACTTCCGGATCCGGTGCCACAGCGGAGATCGACTACGAAATCTGTTTCACCGCATACATATGCATACGGAGAAGTCAGCAACACGGCGTACGCCAAGGCGGGCCACCCGCCTTGTTATGTTGTGACGTTTTGACTAGAAACGTTCGTGCAAACGATCGGCGAGTTATTTACGAGAATCTGATGGTCCGTTTTCTGACTTGGCGAATATTGAAAAATATACAGATAGTGTGGGCCGCTCGGCCGCTCTAGATTGTAGAAATAGTTGCAATTGTTGGGATAATATGATGTTAATTTATCGCCCGTTTTAATGTACATAGCTGTTCTGCAGTTGTTTTTGTTAAGATTTTATAACGATTATTATGTATTATTATTAATTATTACTAACGAATATTATGAGTATTTAATATATAGATTTATACAATATAGCCAATAATAAACAGGTATCAAAATATAAAGGTTACCGAATTCTTTTTAAATTGTATATGGAATTATAGGTTATTGCTCTGTATTAATGGACACGTCTAGATACAGGGATACGCTCGTGGGATGTGCATCCCTTTAACTTGTCTTTCTTAAGGGGTGCATATACACACGGTTTCTATTATGATAAATTTTCAAGGCGCTTGCACTTTTATATTATATTATATATAGATGCGCTACAGTGATTAGAGAGCGGAATGTGCTTACCTTGGACGGAAGCGTCAGCGGCCGCGGTGTCTTGGTCAACGCGCACGATGAGCGACGGCCTGTTCAGAGATCCGGGCGGTGGCGGTTGGAGCGGGAACAGCCTGTGGTGGTCGGCGGCGGCGGCGTGCGGCCACGGCGGGAACGGCACTATATAGTGCGGCGTGGGCTCGACGAGCACCTCGTGCACGTTGGGCACGTACTGCTCGCCCGGCCAATCGAACGTGAACGTGGATGGCTGGTGATGGTGGTGATGATGGTGATGGTGAAGCGTGTCGGCGGTGGGCACTTCGTCGCAGCTACCCGGGTGGTGATGGTGGTGATGGTTGTGGTGTGGTTGCGGTGCGCCCGACGATGCGTGGTACGATCCACCGCTTCCGGGCGTGGGGGGTGTCGGTTGTCCGCAGTAACTGCCCCCGCCGCCGCCACCGCTGCCGAGCATGTCCACGTCCGGCACCTTTTGCAGGGTGCCGGCCCCGGAACAGCAGTCTGACCACGGTGGGCTGGGATTCCACGTTTCCATCATCAGGTCGCCGGGATCCATGGCCGCCTTGACCAGAGCCCGGGAACGGCCCAACGACGTGGCCGAAGGCAGTGACGACGAAAGCGCGGCCACCGTGGCGGTGGCACATCCACCGCCGGAGTCGCCGCCGCCACCCATCGACGGAGGCGACGGCGTCGAGTCGGACGCCATCGAGTGGCCGCCGTCCTCGATCTTCAACGGCGGTGTCTGCTCGGGTGAATGTATGGAATAGTCGACGGGTTCGGGTTCCAGCCTGTGCCGCTTCGCGGCAACCCCGGTCGTCGTTGCCGCAGCCGCCGTCGCCGCGGCACCCGCTGTCGGTGAGGCGGCCGCGGCGTACCGGAAGTATCCGTCCGGCAACTGGTGAAAGTGCACCGGTTGTTGCTGCTGCTGTTGGTGCTGCTGCTGTTGGTGTTGCTGCTGCTGGTGCTGTTGGTGGTGTTGATGGTGCTGGTGGTCCGTCGCCGACGGGTAAGCGCCATCCTGCTGGTGCGGCGACTGTTGGTGGTGGTAAGCGTAAACTGGCGCCGCCGTCGGCGGGGGCACGCCCGGCTGCACCTGCGCCGGCCCGGTGGACGGTACACGCGGTGACGTCTGCGCTTCGAACTGCATCCCGTACTGGAGTTTACTCTGCACCATGTAATAGTGGTACAGCCAACTGTTGGCCCGCATCACGGCGGCCTCCTGGTCCCTGCGCCAAACACACACACGATGATATTATATAATTTATTATTAGGTGTTATTATTTTATTTAATACTGTTATAATATATTGTCAGTGGAATATTTAATAAGCTTTGCTAGTCACACCCTAAACATCAATTTCCCATCCTCATAATGAGTAGTGGGGGGAGGGCGTTCTCAGGGGGGGATGTTAAGGATTGAACCCAAAACTTTTCCCATAAATCCCATTGTTTGTGTCTTTGGTTCTACCACCACAATTCATTTAGATGTATTATATTATTATTACTTATAATAACCCCTTGTTGGAAATTTCTTGGCGCGCCATACTGCCCATGATTACACACCCGTTCTTAAAGGCTTTGCCTTGATTCGTTAGCTGACATCTGGAGGAATGATACAAACTTAAATATATATATTAGAACTTAAACCTGCGGGTGATATTGATTCCCTCAGCAGCAATACATCTTTCAAAGATCCTCCTCACAACAGTGTAATATAATATACACTATTTCACCATCCACAACGAACTATCATGATTATAGAATGAACTTTTAGTGCGTTGTATGTCCATATAGCTAACTCCGATCCCAATTTCTTGGTTTTTATCTAATTAAATTATTACATATTTATTAAACATATTTATTTTTTATCTTATTGCGAAATTCAACCTTTAGCTTTAGAAATGTATACCGGCATACCGCAGTAATTGGGCGCAGTTCTCGTTTGTAATTAAAAATAAATAATTATCTATAACGATTCACATAGGTGTAAGCATGTTTAGAAAAATTTATAGAATTAACAAATATAACAGTAATTTTTTAGGAAGTTTCTCGTACGAAATTAGTTCAATACAGACGAAAAAAATTCTAAAAATTAGTTTCGCATAGTCAGTTTAATCAGTTTAATTTATTTACTGGTCGTTGCCAGACGTGTAAATTGTAAACACGCCTATCATATTATAATATAATATGATTCCACGATTATATTATTATCTATACAGGCGCGAGGAAAAGATTTAATTTAAAATACGATGGTCGTACAGATACGATTTACTGCGCTTATATAATATCATTTTGTATAGGTACCTACCTAATATATAGTATTTAACCGCGTTCATAAATTTCGTTTGCAAATTAGATTTACGGGGCTGTTGCCGGATTGATATAAAACGATACATTCTTTATCGCGTGAGAGATGAATTTGAATGTTGTGCAAATTTAATATACGCTTAAATAACAGAGGCGATTCAAATAAAATTCTTTAGGTGTACACGTCGAATGTCGATTATAAACAGTAAATTTATATTGAAACGACGGTGGGTATTACGTCAAACTACGGGTCGACACGATCGACCGCGTACTATTTAAGTATACTTTTGCATTTTGAAATATATGAATCGATAAAGATATAAAGTATTTACGGCGTACTTATCTACTCATATTGTAACAGTATTGTATGTTATGAAGTACCTAAATAAATTGGTTTACGTCTTATTAGTCACGTGTACCCATTTTAAATATTTTTCGTAGCTATTTATATATGGACCGTTTTTCGTTATATTTCCAATTAAATGGTTAGTCCGCCAAAAATAGGGCGAGATATTATGCGACGAGGCGTTTATTTGACACGCCAAGCTGAATGTTCTTGAAAAACGCTAAAATATTATAATATAATATAAATATATTTTGACTTTGAATTTATTTTTAAACATTTTTTTGATGTGGTTTGATATGTGAGATAAACGTTTTTGCACCTGGAGTAGATAAGTTCAAAACGATTTAAAAACAATATATTTGATTATCGTCCTCTTATATTATAACCTACACAAATACACAATGTAATATAATATGCGTCGTCGATACATTTACTGACCAGTACTGCACACAAATACGGACTGAATCACGGAACTGGACACCATTATAATAATATAATTTAATGTACCTACTATTGGGTAGGTAGGTATATTATATACGGTGGTCAATGATAAATTTGCATTTCGCAGGTTACAGGCGGGAACGCGCGCGCATCTTTATGTATGAATAATATTATAATATGTACATCGCGGCGGGCGGCGAACGCGTTGTGCTGATTTTTTTCCTCGCCTGGCCTGCCGCAATATAACAGACAACCGGGTGAATTAACATAATTAAATGCTCATTGAATCGCGATATTATAATAATAATCTCCGCGGCCGGGTAATTATAAGCTCGACGTTTTCCGGTTGAGCTAGGTCGGGTAATTGGCCGAGATGAATCATTTCGATTAAACGCGCGTTTGTATCACATATAGGACGCGTATAATGTATAATATATATTACATATATATATATATATGATACATTGATAGCTATATATCTATATTAACTAAACGATCCACAGCAGAGTCAATCGTACTCGTGGTCAATCCTATATCCGTGAAGATGTGCACCTCAAATATTTTTATTTTGCGTTTTAAAGAGGAGCTCGTGCAGATATCGGTCGACTCACGAAAAACGAATATTCATTTATCCGTACATTGGGTTGCCATTGGTTACAGACAATAAAATTCCTATTAAATAATTGGATATAATATTTTTAGACCTATATTTTATATTAGTTGGTCAAATCCATCCAAATTACCGTGTTAAAAATATTATGTATTGTTAATATTGTGGCAATGAAAAAATTGTAAGGGGACCCGGAAGTTGTTTCGAGTCATTTCGGTTTTTGGAAAATCGTGACATTCTGCCAATTTTTTTGTTTTTCTTTACAGGCTTATTACTTATCAGATACTTTGTTGTGTGCAATTTGAACAGCGTTGTACTTTGTTGGGCAACGAACGACCGCAGTATACGGTGTCTTACTATTGCAGATGACGTTTTTATGGAGACGGAATCAAAATTAAAATTCAACCGAATACAACTTCTCGATAACATCGATCGGATATAATGAAACGGACAGCAAGTAATACTATTATAATTTGTGATAAAATATCAATATATTTTCTAAAACGCGTTTACTATCCAAAATAATTGTTATTTATAGTAAAACTGCACACAACAAAGTACCTACTTACTTGTCGAGCAGCATTTGAAAAATTTTGAAGCTAGGTATACTGCCTATATGCTCATGTTTCGCAAAAAATATATCGAATATTTCGTGGTACATAATATTATTATAGTAGAAAATAATAATATTTTTGTACACTTGCGTGCGTGGCCTAGGTGCATTATGATATATTATCCCCATGGGTGTTTTTGGTCCGCCACCGCGAGATTGACAGTTTCACCAAAAACTAAAAAAATCTCGCACGGGGCGGCGGCCTTAACTATATAATTAAACGCGCGCATATCACATATCATACGTCTTTTATACTTATATAATATGAATAATATGTGTTTATAACGCGCGCGATCTGCTGTACCTAACCCGCGAGGCGTGCGCGCGCGGTGTTTTGGACGTCGAAATTTTGATATTTGTTTCGTAAGGTTTCAAACCCATGTACGTGTAACGCGTATACACCTAATAATAATAGTAATAATAATAATGATTATGTTAGGTTTGTGTAGTTTTTCTTTCCTTTCCCGTGCCCGACGTCATAATAATATTATAATTCCGGGACCGGCCCGCGTCATCGTCGTTGCGAGCGTCATCATAACATATACCACCCACACCGGGAGAAGCGAACAATGTGGTATAATATGGTATACATATGATATTATTATTATAAAGGACGTGGTGTCCACCGTGGCGTACGTCTCGCCCGCCTCCCATAGTAAATGTAGACCTGCATAGTAATAATATGTTTATTTTGCAAACAATTTTCTTATTATTATACGTGGACAGAGAGTATACCTATACAACATATTATTATAATATACTGTTTTGAATATAATAAAACAAATTAAAAACGAGTACTTTATACTGATAAATTATACGAAAAAACAAGCTATACTATAATATTATCTCAAAAAGAAATGTCAATTTAAACTAAGACCTACAAAATTAGGGATAATGTATCAAATTCATTATAAAACTAATAGTAAAAAAAACTTCAGGTACCTACGTATACTTACAGATTGGTTTAAATTCTCTATCAACACGATTCCCAGTGATATATTAAGTGCTACTAGTTAATCCTTTTTACAAATATAAACTAAAAAATGGTTTTACACTAATAATTTATGAGAAGAAAATAAAGATATTCATAACCTAATAATATTTTTTTATTTATCGTACAAATTACCATCTAAAAATGTATTATTTATATTCTCGTATTTATATTTCTAATTTCTGTTATTAAGATATTTTTAGACAAGCACTCTGTGTCCTGTGATAAGAGGTTTTACCTCAGTATAAAAAGCAATTATACATTGATAGAATTTTTTTTTGTATTAATATTTTACCTTTACCTATATATGTAACAATTAACTCAAGACATTTACGACTATAACTACCTATTACTAATATTATATATAGTAATTTGCAAAACTCATCCCACCTTAAAATTAAACGAAATTATAGACTGCGAGAAATGAGAATATTGATGGCGTTGACGTATATTTCAAATACTGAGGGGAACAACAAGAAAGCGCGAGCATCATGTACAATTGTCCAAAATGATATACATAATATCAAGGTATATCTATAGATAGTGGGAAATTGTTTTCCTTCATGGTTTGCGTGCAAGTATAATTATTATCATAATAAATGTGTTCTCCGCGGTCGAGTCGTCGATTTCGCGGTGGTACATTATATATATTACGACCATAATACAACGTATATTATGTATCATTGTTGTTATTACATTTTTTTTCCACAAATTTCCCCGGCCGACTATTATATTATATTGTACTACATGTTATTATGATCATCGGCCGTCACGACCGTGCAGGACGATTTCAGGAGTCTCTTTAATTACACGTTTCGACGTTTTTGTTTCGTGTCTTTTTGCCTTTCAAAAATCGCGATCTGACGTCGCACGCGTAATATAATATTACATGGCGGAATTCACGCCGAAATAGAAATAATACTCCGACGACGGCGATAGTAAACTAATAATACTCGAATATAGGACGCAGAGTACAATAATTATTACCGGGCGGTGGTGCAGGAGTTAGACGCGACGGGACGAGGTGGATTTCATAAAACTGTAGCTGAAAAATAATTGCGATTTTATTCGGTTTGCGGTAAAACAATAATCACCGAAGAGCTATACCTTCTAGCCGGTTAGGTTAGGTTAGGTTAGGTTAGGTTAGGTTAGCTTCATGGACGTGCGCACTGGATATGTTGCGTGCATGATGCGCAGCTGTGGTGGGCTGAAAGTGGGCTCTATTTTTAGATGGTATAATATGACCAATGTCGCAAAAAAACACTTTTTAGGAGAATATAGAAAATAACAAATATGTGTTCAGGTATCAGATCAATATGTGCGGCCGAGTAAGCACCCCCCCCCCTTATGTATTTATACAAACAGGGACGGATTGGTATTTTGGACCAGCCCGGGAAAATACTTTTTTAACGGCCCACTTTTTGTTGGGAGATTAGGGGCAACTGGCAAGTGTACCATACTGAAGATAGTAATTTTTTTAGTATTTTAAAGGGTAGTCTACTGTATAATCAGTTTTATCATAAAATCAACCTTTAACAATAAAATGTAATAATACAAATAATAATGAAATAACAATAGTATTACCTACATATAAATGTTACATAATAAAATGTTAGTAATTTTATATTTTATATTATCAGTTTTACTGTATCGATATAAAAAAATAACGAAAATACAATTACAATATACCTATTATTCAATCGTATTTGATACCATTTAAAAGTAACACATATTATGCATGAGTGTGATAATTCCCTGTACTAAATTATGGATTTTGAGTGAATTTAGTCAGCTTAAAACAAATACAAGCAAGTATTGCTATCATTACTCTAAAAATAAATCTATAATTATTATACTAGGATGGGTACTAATGAGTTAAAAAGTTTAAGTTAAGTTAAAAACTGAGTTCAAAAAAAAAAACATTAATTTGACCAGCCTTGTTATTAAATCGATAAATCATAATTTATATACTTAGGTATAGATAAATATTATCTATAATTTTTAAAAATATCAGTTGAATATAATACTAAAATAGTTTAATGCATATTTTCATATTAAAAAAATAAAATAGGTACCTACCTATTACATTAAGTATTTTGCAAAATATGTTGTTTCTCTCATTCTCTATCTTTAAAATAAATTGTAGATTATTGTACTTTGTACAGTAACAGTTTAATATTTTTAATTATTAATATATTATTATTATAATGACAAAGTTCAGCTAAAGGTCACTTTGCTGTTCTGAGATCTGAAAATGATTTAATGCTTTTAGAAGTTTTTGCTTGTAAAAAGTATAATTTTTTTTATTTTTGTCTCAAATTTTTTCAGTTCCTCCTTTTCGTTTTTTACTACAGCCTGTACCATCCATTTCCATTTTATTTTATAATTCGTAACTATTACTATTGTGGTATAAAATATTTTATGAATTATTCCTAGTTAATTACTTAGTAATTGAATTGTAAAATTAACCAAATTGTGATGAACTGCTGTCTGCCAAGTGCTGATATTGAGGTTTTGAATGATGATTGATATTTAAATATAAATAATATAAATTTCAAATAAAAATATTCTCATTAGGTATTCATATTAAGGACCCGCATCCGACTTGTATCGTCAAAATTCGTCGTCATTACCCACAACCCACCGGTCCATCTGATCAACGACAACCCGAATAACCAATTATTTATAGATTGTACTGTCCACGGAAGTTGATTTTTTATTACAGTTATTACTTATTGAGAATTAATATTATTATTCAGTTTTTGTTGTAGACGTTGTATACTTGTATTATTACAATTTACAACGTTTTACGTTATAATATTATAGACTGTTATTACGTAATATCATTAAATGAATAATCTATAATCAATGGTAATATTTAACAATTAATAGATTATATTTACGTCTACCTACTACTTAATATTTAGTATGCGGCCCTTCGGGAATTTCCCGAATTCCCTATGGCCCAATCCGTCCCTGTATACAAAACATATAGATATTATATTTGCTTACCATATTATGACTCAGATATTTTCTACGAAATATGTTGTCGTAAGGTCCTATTTCATACTTCTTGATTTTATTGATATTTGATGACTACATTGGAGAGTGTTATAAAGCTCCCCCATGGCCCCGTGTTATACTTAAATATACAATTGAAATAACCCCTTAAAAAAAATCACAGCTCAATTATGTGACCAAAATCTTGGAATTAAATCCTTTTTTATTTTATCCTTCAACTCGTCTTTATTTGAAATTATGAAGAAATTGTGTGTATAGAAAATATGAACGTAGAAAATTTTTTAATTTAGTACCCTTACTTAACTATATTATACAATAATAAATAACAAATAAAAATCAAGTAATAGGACAGTTCAAAAATGTTTTTTATATAAGTATCGCGAGATTTAAAATTCAAAATCAATTGGTAGTTACGTCATTATAGCTATGGACATAGTTTTTTTTTGATATGGGAGTAGCCCTAATGCATAATTATTAGATTTATATCTATTTACATAATATTATAATGTATAAGATGACCTATAGTTCTAAATTATTGAGAAACAAAGAAATCAAACAAAACTCAACAGTTCTGGACCGATCACAAATTAATTTAGAAGTTTCAACAACAATTTTAGGTACTTAATTCGTTTTATAAAAAGTCTGCGCACACTTATACGGTCAGATTTTCCTACTTTGGAGTGCGGAAAGGGAAAAGTAAGGAAAGGCATCGAATTGGGTTCGTGGAAAAAAAGAAACCGCTTCGGTGACGAAGAAGAGAACTTTACTATTTATATCAGTTAATCCTTAACATTATATATAGTATGTTTTCTAAAGCGCGCTCGTCAAATCCCGATCGCCGGAATGTGCGAGCGATCCGCGACACCTCGTCGATGTAATATTATGATAGTGTGCGTTCCGCGTAGGTATTTTATTAGTATATATTATAATATTATACTATTATCATGGTACCTATACCCATAATACGCTGCTATAGACTATGCAATATTGTACACGTCATTACCGGATAGACGGCTTCCCATTATGGGATCGTGGCGATATTGAAATCATATACATATAACATAACATGCGCACGGCTATTATAATATATATAATAATATATAATACCTATCCTATATAGAAGCAGATAATTACAAAGTTTGCCGAGGCGCGAACGCGTTGCGAAAATATAACGGACGCGCGATGGGCGGCGGGGAGGTGCTCGTCGGGTTGTTTATAACAGATCGAAATCGATTGTTTTCCAATATAAATTATATCGATTCCCCCGCCTCCCCCACCCCCCGCTTCACCGCCCGCCAACGGCGCCGTACACCCATCTGACCTCTGCTGCGGCGGCCGCAACGTCGACGACGACGCCCTCTTCGCGTTCGGCGAGTGTTATAATAATAATAATGATAATATAGGTACCTATGTGTGTGTACCTATATTATGCACGGGTACCTATAGGATGACTATATATAATATATTATAGGTACGCGAGATCGTGTGCGTTCATCATCGCTTCGGTGTGTATATTATAATATATTATATTGTACAGAGTGATTCACCAAGCACATACTAAGTACTAACCCCAACCCCAACCACCACCCATTTTTATTCCTTCAAGAATTCATATTATAATATATTTTGTTCGAATATTATAGACCTCGATTAAAATCGTTTCACATTTTCTAAGGAGTAAAAAATACAGTGATATAGAATCAAATTGAAGTAAAAACCAATGTATATTTGAAAATATTACGGTCCTTGAGGAAACTACACGTCTTGTAATAATATAGAGGTTCAAAAAATAGTAATTATTCGAATAAATGCAACACTACGTAATGCATAAAATGGAGGTGAACATGGTCGATAAACGGTCCTGTATAACATAATATATATAACACATACATGATAAGAAAACAAATATTGTGAGACGTTTGAAAGGACTGCGGCGGCGACCATGGAGATCGCGAAATTAGCTGTTATTGATATGTACCTATATTATAACTTATATTATACTAGGATACCTATACAACAATCATAATTCGCCAACCTGCAGTAAGCAGCTTGCACGCGAAAGAGAGAGAGAGACACATAGAGAGAGAGAGAGAGAGAGAGAGAGAGAGAGAGAGAGAGAGTGGTTGGCAATTATAAATTCCTCCCGCTGCATACCTATATATATATAATATATTTTATTATACAATACACATATAATATATTATATACAGCACATGCAATATCATAATATACGTACACACTACATATAATATTATATATTATATTATATACATACATAATATACTGTCGCGCAATTAACCAAGATCGGGTAACCGTAATGTATGTTTCGTTGTGGGTGGGTGGGTGGGGGTGGGTCGAGTGGTCGACCGCGACGCGTAGTCTCCGCGGGGTGGTGGGGTAGCGGGTGAAGTGGAGTCCGCGGTGCGTGTGGGAACTACGGGTCGGGGCACGCGCGTCCGTTTTATTATTTTTTTTTCGTTATTACATTTTTTCCTGTGCGTTTCACATAGTGCTATTATAATAGTCGTAATAAGTCGCCGCCATCGCGGTGCGCTCGCGTTTTTATCGGGTTCGCATCGGAGCGGACGCGAGCGCAAGCAGCGCGTGTGAATTATGGTTGCGGCACGTTATAACATTATTATTACTATATACGATCGACGAAACGGGCGAACCGGCGAATCGCTTGACTTGAGATGTGATACGCACCTATACTATAATAACATCAAATACCTACACAATATACTATATATTGTACGCGATCGTATAATATGCTCAAGTATAATATAATATAATATAATATAATGATAATAATTATCGTCGACGCCTTCGCGTGCATCATATACGCCGCGTATACGATGATCAGTCGGCACTTGACGCGCGCCAAACAGAAACTTTAAAATACGCACCTATAGTCTATAGTATAGACTCTATACCTATAAAAATGATTAAATATTGTTTTTTATTTGTCGTAATTTTTTTTTGACAATATTTTTTTCGTCACTATGTTAATCTATTTAATCTAATTATTTTTTTGACAAATTCTTTAAAATATTCAAAGAGTATAAGAAAATAAAATTATAAAAATGGCAAATCTTTACAGTATACACATTTATATAAAAACGGGCCAAGTGCGAGTCGGACTCGCGCACGAAGGGTTCTGTACCATCATAAGCTATAAACATGTTGGCAACACTGCTTATATTATAAATTCTAGGATTTTTAGTATTTGTTGTTATAGCGGCAATAGAAATACATAATCTGTGAAAATTTCAACTTTCTAACTTTCATGGTTCATGAGATACAGCCTGGTAACAGATGGACGGACGGACGGACAGCGGAGCCTTAGTAATAGAGTCCCGTTTTACCGTACGGAACCCTAAAAATAACACTAAAATGTTCACTAAAATTACATGATCACAACTTTATTCATAGGAACGTATGAAGTTCTAACTTCCAAGTCTATCGAAATTGGATATTCAAACGTAATAGTAACAAAGTTAGTCCTCAAATGATTTTAAATATTTTTTTTCTAATTCAAAAAATATTAATAGTAGAAGTTTGAAACATTCCATAACTTACTTATACTAAAATTTTTATGCACAATGACATTTTAAAAATGCCGATTATGAATAATATCAAGTTATTCACACCGCTCGTCTGCTCTATGGAACGTTTCAGTATATATACTGACTAATATATTAAGATGTTTTATTGCAAATTTGAATAAATTGTGATTCACCCGTTTCTTTCACCCAGAATCGATTTCGCACAAACACGCAGTGATTAAATGATTACTGGTAATATACTAATATTATGGTGACTTCCTCAAACCTCGGTCGAAACTTACTATACCAGCTATACCAGCTGGCAGCTATAGATTTCTTCGGATTTGTTTTCTCTATGCGAATAACATAATATCATAAAATACGATTAGGTTAGATCTTATATAATAGTATGGTTGTGTTTTAATATAAGCGCGGTGTGACGTCCCCGGTGTCCCGGATTTTCTTCGGTGACCATAATATAATATGCCTTTTCTCCGTGAAAATAGTCGCGTTTCCACGACGACGGCAACGTCGGTACGACTTGGATCCACGACGTGTCCTTCCGCGTACAGCACATCACTATTGTACAAATTACGCCTAATATTATAATAACACATAATACTATACATCACGGTTTACTTCCGCAAAACGTCCGAGCATATTATACATTTATACACGGTGTAGGTACCCATATTATAATAATATCATCGTCATGACGCCCGGGTCGTATACCCACATTATCGTATTATATTATCCGCCGTAGAATTTCGTGTCGCAAAACCATAACGCACGTTCGCCGCCACATCACTCCTCATATTATGTATTGTACCTACATATTTTTTTTCATGTTACGTTTACGCTGCGCGTTTATTATCGCGACCATCCGAATATAACATAATATCGTCTGCATGCTTAGGTATCCATTGTAACAAATTATTATTATTACACATATAGAGTGTCCGGGCATGAATCTCGCGAATTTTCCACTCGTTCTCACGATTTTGATATCGTTGAGACCTGTATATATATTATACTTATACCTACACGCACCGCGAAGACGTTTTGTTTTTTTCTACATTTTTGAGACATAAGCACATGCGGTATAGATACACGATGTATATCCCGCGAACCGTTAGCTTTTCCTCTAGGTACTCATGTTTTAGACCAGCGCATCGATTTTCCCACGAACGATACAAGTTACAATAATGATAAACATAATATTGAACGAGTATAGGTGTACGCCGCTACAGGAGCTCCAGTATGTATTTTGTATATATATATATAATATATACATATGTTGCCAATAATATACATCAAGGCTAGACGGGATTTGGCATTGACGAATTTATATTATATAATTCGCTGCAGAATTTAATTTATTCAAGAACTAGAGCTTGTTCGTTAACTTTGACGTAAAAAAACCCTAAATTTTCCAACCATCACAAATTATTATAAGTTAATATTTGATTTTTATCGTCCTGGTAATATTTGTACGTATAAATCGTAGGTATCGTCTTCCGCATCATGCCCACATAATAATATTGTGACCGCCATCACTGTGCAATTATAAAACTTTAAAAAAAATATATTTTCATATCAACTCAACTAAACGAAGTTATAAAAATCCCATTAACTTTTCCAGCCTTGGTATATACTGCTACTATAATATAGTATGTGTACAATATATATGAGATATAAAAATCATCTTATATTGACGTTTCTTTGTACCTACACACAGGTGTATGCCACTCTGGACCAGATATAGGTATCGCGGTGCAGATTAATTCACAGATAACCAACATCTCATCCCTGATGTATGTTATGATCATCGATGGTCTTTCCTGCAGCAGTTGGCGTTTTCATTAAACACAGTTATACTTTATGACGTTACACCCGTACACACACACACACACACACTTATAAGAGGTTTCCATACACGGATTCTGGTGCAAGTGATACGCGCCGTAAGACTATAAGCCTTTATATATATATTACGAGACATAATACAGTGTGTATATTATTTATGTACATATAATATAATAATATATACCCATTACCCATATATGCGCGTGTGCGTTATAGTTTTCCACGCGGTCGGTTATCATTCGCTGCAGTGTTCCATTTGATCGTATCGGTTCATATATAATATTATAAGCTTTTATAAACGTGTCGTCTCTTATTCTGTCGCAGATATACCTATATAATGTATACCTATACCTATAATAATATTATATACCTATATATTATATGGTATAAACATATTATACGAACGGCTTTCAGATCATTAAATTTCACAATATTTTATATACTCCAAACAAGTCGCTATACGAATATCACATGTGCATTTACGGTATAATATATTATATTATAATATTTAATACATGCGTACATATAGTATATGGTATATCAATGTGTTCTCATTCGGCTGATATACGGTCATGAGTCATACGGCTCGTGAATATTGATATCAATATAGCATCGGCTACCTAAATATAATTTCATATAGGTAGGTACATATTTTATTTCTTATAACTTTTTATCATTTGCGCCATATTACACCATTACACCACATAGAAAAGGAAACGGGTAAATATACTAAACTGATTTAATTACGTTTTATATTACTTATGATAATTTATAATATTATAATGTGTCTATTTATTCTCGTTGAAGAAATGATTTATTTTATTATTACTATTATTTCCACATCAAATAATTATAAAATCTATATAGTATATATCTTATTTAATTTTGATCGTAAAAAGTGTTTTTAATTAAATATAGGTAGTTACTTTCTATTTCTCTAAACACAATTTCGCATTAAATCTATATCGAGAACTAGCCACTTTGATTTAAACCGGGATTTATTAAAGGCATTATATTTTAATTATATTATTGCAAATCTTTAATGGCTGTACCTATATACTATACTAATTGAAAATTGCTGTTTTTATTTTCAAGAAATTCTAAGTGCCAAGACATGTTTTTCAAAAATGATATAACTCTTTTTCATAACAATTTTACCCAAGATCTTGAACTATATATTAACATATATTTACTCGGAATTTGCGATTTAGTGATGTGTTTATTTTTTATAGTTATTTTTACATTAAAATAAAATACATGTATTATAACATTTTATATTTATCTGGGTAGATAGGTATACCTACATTTTATCTGTCTTACTGTTTGCACTTTAAGAAATAATATTATGTTTACATAATAATCCGAAACATATCAGAATTTACTGCCATATAATAATAATATCGTTTATTCATGTAGGTATACGAAATTCAAAATAAGTGTGTACAATATAATATATAAAAATGTAATATCAAATATGTACATATATGGTATTTATATTTAAATGCATATATGGTTTAATTTGATCGATTAGTTGAGATTAAACGAATCGAGCCAATCCTATTTTCACAAACGACAAGACGTCAATATAAATCCCCTTGGCGACTTGACATTAATAATACGAACACGTGGTTAGTAGCGACTCTAATAACTCAATATAGGTATACGTAATATTATGTGTTTCCTAGTGGTATTAAATCGTTACTTTTATATTAATGTATATAGAAAAACTTGATCGGAATAACTAAATTGTTTAAAACGATAACCCGTAATAGAATATTAGAGATATCTCGATATTTGCATACATGGATATATTATGATGCGTGTACGCGCTGATTAAATAATTTGTCAAAAAACATGAGAACTATAAAAAATAAAACCGTCGATCGATATAAACGTCGAGTAAAAATGTAAAATACATTGAAATCTATGTACCTACAATCTATATAAATATATATAAAATAATATCATAATATCATATTTATCGATACGTCATCTGCAGCGACTGGGCGGCGGCGGCAGTTAGCGTGTCGTAAAAATACAAGTGATGTTAACACGATTTTCGGTAGGTATTTACGTGGGCTCTACGTTTGAAATTTCGGAAATGACTGTTCGTTTTCCTTTAACGCGTATTGTATATAATATGTATTTAGCCGTGCGCCCTCGGAAGTCTATATACGTTTCGGCGCGACAACGTGGCGCGGTTACAGTTATAATAGTTATAACTTATGACGACCGATAACTGGGACGACGGTAATTTCGACTCGCTTCCGTATGGATGGCGGCGCATAGGTAGTTATTAGTGACGGTAATTTGTCACCAGAATTGTACGTGTAATAATATATAATATATTATATTATTCAGTACCTTAGTACCTTAACATTTATATTATAAATGTTAAGGTAGAAACGACGACCGCTCCTCCGCGGCGTCTCGTTAACTTTATTACCGACCATTAAAGTCTACAGGTTTTTATTTTTCTCGTTCACTCGCCCTCTCTCGTTCCATCAGTCCGTCACCAGTGTATATTATCGTATAAACGTTATTATTATTATTATTATTCTGTTTCACGCGTTACGGTTTTTATTTTCACGTCTTTTAATATTATCACATCATAAAACACGCGCCGGACGTATATATTTTATTTTTTTCTCTCCGCAAACCGCAAATCGATACCGATAAACTCATATCGAATCGTATAACAGCTATACTGCGCGCGACGCGTCTTGACACGTGTTTAAACGCCACTCGGGTTTCGCGCGCGCGAGGACACGATCGTTTTTTTTTTTTAAAAGTATTTACATGTTTCAATAAATTTTCCGGAACCGCTTGTATAATATGCGTTCTGTCAAACGCTCTGGACGGTCGTTATTATAATATAACGCGTTGTCATTTATTTTATAAAGCTGCACGTACCTACGCGCTATGTACCTTTATATACTCATTGCTAACACGCACCGCACAGTATAAATATTGTTATAGAGTGCAAAAAAAATGGTTTAGCGTCTCCACCGCCGCCGCCGCGGTCAATCCTAATGGCCCCGTCCGTCCGTCCGTCCGTCTGTCTGATGGGGACGCGGTAACACTATTATATTTTTATACCGCGGTCGCAGTATTCGTTTATAGATATAATAATATGTACAGCACCGTGTACTCGGCATACTTCTGCAGCGGCTTTCAGGCAACATGCGCGTGTAATACGCCTATATTATATTATATACTTACTACTATATAATGTAGACTCTGCGACGGGAAAATTGCATTCGTATATATACCGCACAAATATATATATATATACATATCATATACGACGAAACGTGTTTGGACGTGTTTGAAATCTCGTCCCGCGAATAAATCTATAATAATACCTCGTATATACAAGTATACTTGTTATATGTATATGTATAGATACAATATATTGTATATAAATATAATATAAAATATATTATATGGTACAACGGCAATTATAATATAATAGTCTATTCAATGATATATGATATATATATATATTTAACATATAAGTATACCGATTTACACAGCGATGCGACGGAGGTGTAAACATCATACATGCGATAGTTAAAAAACATGGAAGATACATTACGTTATTTTTCCGTCCAGTTTTCAACCTAATTTATATAACGTCGATGTAATGGGTATCAGAGTTCTTTATTCAATAATTGGAATTCGAAATGTCTTAGAAAAATTTTAATAGTAGGTAGTATTACTGTAGTAGGTATATAGGTAATTGATCCAACAGAAAAAATCAATATTGATCGCGATAGGTACCTATATATAGGTAGTACCTATATATTCACATATTATAAAATACGTTCTTACCTTCTAGGAAATTATTATTGTTTTTAAATACTATTATCATAATATATTCATAAACCTATACTTGATATATAAGCGTCTGCAGGAGCATTGGTATTTGTTAAAACGGTTCTTGATTTCTCTTTGTAGTATATACATACGATTACAATACAATAATATTAGGCCTGTTGAAAGTATAATATTCATTCCGGTTTCAATAAAATACTAGTTGGGAACAATACATTCTAATGTTGAAACGGAACTGATGAAATGTTTTATGGCTGCTTGGACGTTAATTCAATTTTTAGAGAAATAATTAGGTATGATATTTGTGCGATTATTCACGCCCTATATAAAAGACTGACAGTCCTAGACACATAATTATAGTTACCATACTATTATATCATACGAAATCGAATAATATTTAAATTTAATCCGCCCCCGAGTCTTATCGGATGAATCTTTAAAGACAGCGTGTTATAGTCAACGTTCTCATAACATATATATGTATATATATAATATATACATACCTAAACTTATTAACAAATTAGGATAACATACGTCGAGTACTAAATATATAGTCTAATTCACCAAACATGATCATCCCATTTTCTCTTCAATAATTCAGTTATTCGAAATCTTATATTTGGAATTTTTAAATATTCTTACTTAGACCACATTTTAAAATTTTTGAGATTTTTCTCACTGCTCAAGGAGTGTTCTGGATAGTTGTGGAGATATAAATTAAATTCTATTTTTTAAATTTGACCCTCCCCCCATTTGACTTTAAATTATTTAGAGGATCATTTTTCTGAAAATGTTGACGTATCAAAATCAAAATTCGAACAAGTAGTTTTTGGGTTATTTAATTTTGTCAAACTTTGTGTACTAATAGAATAATTAGATATAGGTCCAAGTGATAATGAGTTTGGAAGATATGTAATATGGGGGCTATGCCGGTATATGGTGATTTGAAATTTTAGTGATTGATATTAATCATTCATCATTTATAACTTGTAAAAATGGCCCAAGTATAATAAACACTAGGTGTCTAAATCTAAAATATCATTTATTTTGTATTTTTTTAAAACTATTTTTAAAGACTTTTATCCTTAGTATAAACATTTGCATGACTAAAAAACTACATGTTAAAATTTTTAATTAGATACATCAACATTTACAAAAAAATCTACTAAATAATTTACAGTAAAAATGGTGGGTCCTTGTTTGAAAAACAAAAGTTTGTATCACCTAAGAATTTCAATAAATTAATTATTAAATGAAAATTGAATTAACGAGGGTAAGCATTCTTCGTGAATCACCCATACATGATGTATTACAGTTTACAAGTAATTCGTTTTCCGCGTTTAAATATTATTATATAGGTAGCGATCAGGGACGCTTTTCTACGTGCGACAAACTTTGTGCCAACAAAATGGACAATACACATAACATAATATATAATATAAATTATTTGACCTTATAAAAAATTATATTAGTAACAAAGAAAAAAACGGGTGTTTACAGGAGGTACCACTCCAATCGCTTAGAAATAATAATAATAATATAATAACAACAAATAAATAACGTCGACATATTATTCTACTTACGTAAGTACTTGATTTGTGCTGACGATGACTGGCTGTTGGCTGTTTTCCATGTTGTCTTTGACCTGTAACACGCAGTGTATCCAAAGCCAGTCCCCTGTGGCCCTCTTCTGTACCCTGGCCAGCAGTATGCAAGAACGATCCTGTTCTGATTGTGTAACTGTATATATATACAATCGACAATAATTATTGTTATTACGCGTATTTCAAAATATACAACGTATATACCTACATATATATATATAAAACACGAGTTGTACACACTGCAGTGTTTTCTTTTCTCTTAAACAATCGTAATATATACGTTATATATACATGGATGAACGTGTATATACACGGCGCGGACATATATCACGGGTGGGCGATAATAAAAGAATTTTATTCACATATTAAATATTATAATAGGTACTTACATATCACTTTTGGTTTCGGGGCGGTCGCCTCCGGCTCTGTGTATTTGTATACGGCCGGTATATATAATGTACGTGTGTATATATCATAGGTATGTAGGTATATAAGTGTTATTAAAACGACGTGTAGGTATATAATGTATATTATAATGTACTCACTCAGCCTGTGTTTACTCTGAGCCTCGCGCATGCACTCCCAGTGCAACAATTGGTACCAAGAGACGCCCTGCAGCTCCGAACGAGAAAACCCCAAATGAAATTCTCCTCTGGAAAGAAAACAATGTAGAGGTTGATCATTAATATGAAAAACGTAATATTTTTTTCCGGCGCCGCACTGTCTACTGAAAAACCGATGCAATCGGAACGCGTTTTTATCGTTTTTCTCGCGCTCGAGGTCGAATAATATAATATATTATAATTTATTAAGAGGACGTGGTACCCGTATAAATATTGTTGTTTCTGTCTTGCACACGTAAGACATACCAAATTTTACGCTCAACAAATTTCACATTTAGTTCTGTTAGTTAAAAAATTAGATTGAATTGAACTCTTAAAAAATTTAAAGGTAAGATTGGTATCTAGGCAATCTCATTGGCAATCTCATTGGCTATTCATTATATTTTAATTTTAAACCGATTTATGAGTATTTTAAGATGTACTAACAATTTACAATTTTAAAACAAGAGGTCAATTCACTCTAATGTCTAACCTTTAATATTGTACGTATACTCCGCGACGAATAATCCGACGGTTATAATAATATTATTATTATAAATATTGTCGGATGTAATGATTTCGAGCGTAATCTTATGTTCAGGAATTCAGCTATAACACCGCACTATAACATAATATTATGTTATATATATTATAATAATATGTAATACTACAGTAATGTGTACGGCCATCGGGAATATGGTTTTCGATTACGATTCCGATTGAATTTCGAAGACGCGTCCTCATTCCTCCTACTCCTCCCCCGCGCACGTGGTGGCCGTAGCCGGTATAGCGAGGTATCTACACTCGCCTAGACACATATAATATATATGTAGTATTATATATTATATAGGTACACTTATAATACTGGTGCTTCAATATCGTTACAAGAACAAGAATTTGTAGGCGTCGCGAGCGCGAGCTTGTGTGATCGATAGCGAGATTTGTTTTTAGATCATATTATATATTATTATTATTATGTATAATATTCTCACCGCCGCCGTTACAAATCATAACCCGATCCGCGTCGAGAAAGTCGTGTGTATCCGATTCTGGTGTAATTTCTTTTCGTCGGCTCGCGCGAGGCGTGGGCGGAGGGGTTGCTCGGCTCGGGACGTTTCGCAACAATCGAAAACGCCGTTCGGTAATATTAGGTAGGTATATCCGCGAGGTCAGGAAAAAAAATAACATGGCCCTCAGCGCGAGTGTAGTATAATATATAGTAACATATTATAACCCTTTCCCGCGGCCATCAGCTGCACATCCACGATAATTAAATATGTAACGCGCGCGAGGTACGTGTCCGCTGCGACGGGCGCACAACACACACGCGATATCTCGTTCTGGTCGCCGTAATTCATTCACTATTTGCTGGGCCCGTTCGAATGAGATTAATTATACTCGAGCGATATTATTATGCCATAATAATATACTAATTTTATATTAACGGCATCGCGACGACTGCGTATATGTTATATAATATGGGAACCGCCGACGCATATACAACACCCCGCGACTAATTGGCAACGGTCGCCGCCCGGTTCGGCGTCGTAACCCGATATATCGCGTATTATACGACGAGACAATAATAATTCGAAATATTATTATAATTTATATATACACGAGCACGCGCAGTACAATATATTATATTGTATGTCCAGTGTAGACGAGTATCGATTATATATTATATACAATATACTGCAGGGTATTAATTTTTAAATTTTTATGCGTTAATATACTCTATATAAATTGGCTAAATGATTGAAGAACTCGATGGTTTTAGTTTTCAATCGTAATGGACGGGGACGGAAACACACGTCGAGCTGAAAACAGCTATCTATGTAAACAGGTGCACGACTTGCGTATGTCGATGACCACGGTCTGCGGGAGACGAAGAGATGTTGGCATTTCATGTTTTTCCGAACCCGAGTAATTGAGGAAAGCGCGAAAAGTCTAATTTTTAAAGCTTGAATTAATAACACACTTGATATATATATTATATAAGAGCCTATAGAGGAACTTTGGTGGACCAATATTCAAAACTCGATATTAAAATATATATAATTATTGGAAAGCAGCTGTAATCGACGGGGAAACGAAAACACACCGAGCTGAAACACTCAGTATACATGTAAACGACGTGCGTATGGCGACGGACGCGGTCAGCGGATGACAAACGACGAGACGATCTTCACAATTCATGCGCTTTTCCGCGCCCACGGTATATACTTCAATATCGAACGGTCTACAGAGACTTACGCCAATGACGTGTGAATGGGACGAAGCGCTCATGTATACCTACTACATATACACAGCGGGTAGGTATAAAAACGGCGGTTACCTATCGCGGTGGCGCGGCGTTTCTTTGAGACGCGGAAATCATCGATTCCAGTTATCGGAGAGACGCGCGGACTCGTATACTTATATGTCGATCTATTCGAGGCGTAGGCCTTTCGTTGCTCGGATGCAGCATGCGGCAACGACGACGACGACTGCGACAAACGACCCGCCGACCGTACATGTTTAATTGCGACAGAATATATAATATTACAGTGTGTACGCGCGTAATGTATCGCGACAAAGAGAGATACCTATAGTATATTATACTACTACTACTTATTATTATTATTATTATTATTATTATTATTATTTCCGAGAGGACGAAGCATGTATTATCCGGTGCAGTTGGGTTTAGCGTGATTAATAGCGAGGTACATAATATAACACACACACATATATATATATATACAATATACATATACGGTGTATATATTATAATAATAATGTAATGTAATGGCGTGTACGCGCGACGAAAGCTTGTATTGCCGACGACCGCTAGGCAGGCATATTCATCGGCTGACCTCGCCCACGCGACGGGGACACCCGACAAATCGTTCGGCCGCTGCACCAATTCCGCGCCGCGCAACACAACAGGTATACAAAACTGTTATTAATCACCCGTTTCGCCGTTCCCAGTTTTAATATGACATACACCCGATGCGGAGGCAATAAATACGTACTCGTTTCTTTATTATTATTATTTTATTCTATATATAGGGGCATATAGGTATACTTCTATCACCCGACAACCGGTCCCGACGCCGCCGCCGACGACGACGACGTCCAATGATATATATTTCGGTACTTAATTTGTTCCCGCGCGCGGAACTGTTGTGTCCGGTGTTTTTTCGATAATTGTTTTTTAACGAGATAATTGGTGAAATGCACGCGCGCGCGAATGTACCTGCCTACCTGTATAATAATATAATATAATATAATATAATAGCGACGGTGATGATTTGTTGCCCGGACCATGAGCGTTTTAATTGGCGCCCCCGAAACCGAAGTTATAGGTACGAAATATGCGTTCGATAGAAAACGTAATTTTTGTATATTATTATTATTATGCGCATGAATAATTCAGAGCACGTTATACCAACACGGTTCAAGTCGGTACGCCGCTGCAGCAGTAGCAGCAGCAACAGCAACGACGCTTTTATAACATTTAACCTAACATTTTATACCTATAGGTATTAACTCTAAAACAATGACGTCGAGACGCTGTTTAAGGTATATCGATTAAAAACGAAAATGGCGTAACTATAATATATAGTTTGTCTCGTTTCGAATGCATAACATGTGCCTCGGCCACCCGTCGCCGTTGATCACGTGCCGCAAACGACGATAATAGTATTATGAGCGACGGCGGCGCGGTCGGTCGGCGAATCGAAACAATGACCCCCTTAATGGTGTTTAAGTGTTAACATACATTTTGTCTACGTGTATGAACTTCATGTCCATTGAGTGGATGGCTGTGAACACCGTGGTGGAACCCTGGACCACGGCCTCCCTGGTCTCGGGCATCGCCACCGGGCTGCAAGTGGCTAGGAAAACTGGTTCGTTTCTGCTGCACAGCGGCAGATAGGAGAGGTAGTGGCCCTGCACTAAAACCACCTGGCGGACAAACAATTATAATTACTCTACGGTACAGCATTGCACAACGTGTATAATATGGTCACCTATAATATATAATGGTTACGCCGCTACGCGACATGGGGTCAAAGTGTTAATTTTTGTTTTCGGGATATTAGAAATTATTGCGTTTGAATCGGCGCGAGTCGAAACTGGTTCATTTTTTCCAGTAGGTAATCAAACCGTGTTCAAACCCGTTTTCTACATTTTTTTAACTCTGGATAAGAAACCTGGTCACGTGCCCGTTTTGACTATCCGATTATCATGAACGCATATTAGGTAGATACTGCTATCGAATTAACCCTCGAAAATTATTTAACCGACCGTGTTATAAAGACGAATTATAATGCACTTACTATTTTACGACGGGCAGACGGCGCGTATCGAAAGAAAATGTGCAGTGTACTTTGATATAGTTATTAATAATTATTATTTAAGATTTTATGAATCGAACATATAATTATATTATTATTCTGATAAGACAAATATCATATTAACCAGAACACAATATACGAATAATAAAAAAAAACTGTAGGTACACGTCATTTAATTATGTTATTATAACAACATAAGATATTGTTTTTATTACCTTTTGATCGCCGAATCGCATTTGCCTCCTGGCATTCCTGGAGACGTTCATCCGGCACAAGAACATCCGCTTGCATCCTTGATCCTCGGCGGACGTTTGACTCCTGGACAGTTCGGTCTGAACGGCTTGATGATCTTGTTTATCGATCATGTCGTACACGCTGTCGCCGTGTATTAGAAGATCCTCCTGCGGGAACGAATGAACGATAACAATATTATTATAAATAGACGATATCAATAAAAAAATAATAGTATGTACAAACAAACGGACGAATTCCGTTCTATGATATTTTTAATATTATTATTATTATTATTATTATAGGTATACCTATGGTTGCAAATGGACACCGCGGGGGAGAGCAGGTGATTTCGAACACATCGAATGCCTACGAGCGCCATATTATATACGGGCGCGGAGAGTATGATAATAATTTAATATTTGAAAAACAAAAAAATATTGTTTTTTCTTCTTCTCGTCCTACGTGCTATATGAAATCAACGCCCAAAACGTTTTAATCGCTACACAAATCTTAATAGCCTATCCGACGGAACGAGGAGGAGGACTGCTGCGGTATATAATATTAATACGACCGAGGAAACGTCCCCGGGGTCGTCGTCGCCAACGTCCCCGTGTAGCCGGCGCGTGTCTGAATCGTGGATGTGAACTAAATATTTTAATATTTCGTTATGTCCAAAATTTTCGAACGTACAACCAATCGTCGTAATATTAATTTATAACTTACTACACCTCACACAGGGTCGTACCCAGGTTGAGATCGACAGCCGGTGTCTCCGATTTCCGTGTACGCACGGCTAATTTATAATATAGTAAATACGTATTATATAGGTATAATAGGTATTAGTTACCTATATATACAGTATAATTATTAATTTTAATAAAATAATTATTATTGTTTAAAGCTTTACCGCGGTTGATTCCATATCAGCTTAATGATATAGGTACTATTAGTAAATACGTAAATTATAAATTACTCTACACTTTAATTAAGTACGTCTTATTTATAGTGTTTACATTAGAAACAATAGACAATATCCATTAAAGCGTTATAACGCGAGGGCCGGGTAAAAAAAGAAATAATTAGCTAGATATAAAATTCTATAAAATATATTTTTAATTTCAAACAATGCAATAAAATATTTCAAAAATGGACTAAAAGTTTACAATTACTAAGAATCAAAGTTTAAAAATATGGTTTAAAATGGAATCAACTTAATACTGTCTTATGACTCAAAGGAACATAAGTAAAAAAAAATATTCACACTAAATGTGCTCCCCGCCCGTTCAATAATTATAATAATATTAACTGAATATATTTTTGGGTTGTGTATCTACTGATTACTGATATTTTATTTTTTTAACCGATTTTTCCAAATAGTCTTTTTCGTTGTCATGGTTCCTTATTCACAAAAACATAATAACTATATCGAGAAGCATGTTTATTTTATCAAAGCTATAGAAGCATTTCAAAATTTGTGATACGAGGTCTCGGGGCTAGAGATGTCGAGTCTTGAATATTATATAATATACGTTACACATAGGCTATTGTGTTTATGTGTGATATATTCATGAACTGTTGTTACCCATGACTAATGATGTAAAATTACCGTAATTATCTTTTGAGAGAATATTCTCTAAGCTAGAGAATATTTGGTAATTTTCTTTTTCTTCAATAATTCATAGATTGAACCCAATGAAATCTACATCATAAACATTATTTAAATAATTACCTATATGTTTTGTATAGTATGAATGAAGTAGGTATTATAATTGATAATTTATAATTCTTGATATAGTTAACAAGTGACAACTATAATAATTATGTAGGATTAGTAAGTAAAAAATTATTATAAATGTAAAATAATCTATTATTAATGTATTTTATACAATATGCTACTACACTATAGTCATTATTAGATAACTAGAATAATACTTAATTCAATACATTTTTATAGTAAACCAAAAAAAAAAATGTAAAAATAACTTGTGCAATGTTTTTTAATAATTTATGAATTAATG
>NC_042495.1:3426858-3448663 GCF_005508785.2 Acyrthosiphon pisum | reverse complement strand
GAATATTCTCTTGTCGCATCACTACCCATGACCCACGTCAAGGGAAAAAAGTTCAAAATGGTAACGAGTTTCATTGTTTAATTTTTTTTTAAACAAACTAACAAATAAATAATTTTCGGTATAGCAGACGAGCGTGGTATACCAGATTTTGGAAAATGAAATCGTATTGAATCGTGTCTTCGCGGGATTTAAATACACAGTAGATCGGAGAATAACTGAAACTACAAAATATTATGTATATATACCTACCTAAAATTATTTTCATCATCCTTCCCAACCATTTTCAGTATATCAATAATTAATATACGAAATCTCATTTCATAGAATCAATGGGTGTTGAGGGGAGGGGGGGCGCGACCACACCACTGCAGGTTAGTCGTTGACCGATCGGCGCGCGGACCTACCGCCGCACCTAAAGGTATATATACAATACCGCGAGTGGTATATAACGTTTGTCTGTAGGTACCTACCTATATATACATGTATATAAATGAGAGGTAGGTATAGTAATTTCCCGCGAATGACAATGACGTATTGCGAAGTGATAAATCAACGTGGCCTATAACGACGACTTCGACTAGGCCGCGACGGCGACGACGACGATCGCGATGGAGGCGGAGAGATAAAGGAAAAAATATGATCGTACCGAATTCGAAAAGATAAACCGCGGGGTTATAGACACGTCGTTTCGTCCGATCAATTGAAAACGTCGTTGGCGCGTGTTATATATATATATTATTATATATGTGTGTGTGTGTGTTTATAAATACATGTGGTGTGTATTATGCATATTATATATATTATAAGTACACGAGGGAGTGTAAAAACCATTAACCGATCGGTCCTTATTTGCGTTATTGTATATTATACGGCTACCGAACAGCCGAGTTACACGAGCGGCTCGCACATAATAATATTATTATTATTATATAGGTAGGTACCTGCAGTCCGCGCGTCCTCGCAACACCTAAGGTATACACATATTATACATTACATATACATATATATTATACGATATACAGCAGCCTATATCAATAATATTGTATTATATTATACTTATATCCATACAACGGTTAGTTGCCGGTTGCATTTTTTTTGTTTGACTGGTTTTATTTATTTATATTTTTCGCGTCCGGCGCGACTCTTCGCATTCTAACAAACCTGTATAATATAATTCCACGTGCGAACTTTTGTACACCGAGCAGTGAAAGTCTATACGCAAGTGTGTGCGTACCTACAGGTATGGCGGATATAACGCGTCGTATATTGTGTGATGGTATATGTTATTATAATGGCGTTGTATATTGTGTATAATATTACTATGTTGTGTACACGAGTAAAAACACACAACTTTACCGATATATTGTGCAAATAATTTTTTTTTAAATAAACCGTTTTGCGCGCAGCGGGCGGCGATCTGGTCGTAAAAACACTTATCTCGCAGCAATTGAAGAGGACAAAAAATGATAATATATTCGACGTGTTCCTCTATACGGAAAATTACGATGTCACCGCGGCAGCGAGCAACGGTTTTTTTATTCTCTCCATAAATCACATTTTCGTCGATTTAAGTGCTCGCGGCTTACCCATACCGCGGCCATATAATATAATATTATAATAATTAAATATGTGCTGCAAAGTTCGGCGTGTTCGCACCAGGGAAGGGGAAGGGGGGCACAATTAATTTAATGTATGGTTTGTAACGATCGCGTAATGTCTTGATTAGGAATAATTAATTACAAAACAATTATATTACAATCATCACATATTAAAATAATAATATAACGAAATAACTCTGAGCGACACGAGAATCTCAAGATTGCGCGGTGTCGGCGGGTTCTGTCAATTAGTGAGTACCTATATTATAAATTATGTTAATTAACAGTAGATAATATTATATATGTCGCATTTCAGAGTGTAAAAATATGTAATACATCAAGTACCTATAATTATCGTGTATTTATAATAATAATATAGGTACTACCTATGTGCCGTGCAGGGTTAACACCTTGTCCGCGAAAAGATTATATAATATTATATACTCAAATAATACGATTTTTAGCACTATAAACATAGTTCCTTAATATTACTAGGTGTATAATATAATATTGTTATTATCAGCTATACATAATATTATATTGTTTGTACAACTATAAATGAAACGACTTGTATCGCGGTCTCCCGCGGGCGCTCTTCGACATATACGTCGTCATATCGCTCGCACACACACATATATATATATAATCACTATAGGTATACGTTATATATTGGTAATATTTATACCTAAACATATTATACTATTGTGCGGCGGGTAATTTATGTAGAGATTATAATATTGTTGTATCTATATAGATTATAGGTACCTGCAGCGCGAGTATACCTACTTTATTACAAAAAAATATCGCAACGCACATTGCACTTACACTCCATACAATTATTATTATATACGTCTGTAAGGTGATCACCTTAACGCTTTTTTTCCAAACGATCGCCAGCGATCCGCAATGTGTCCGACGAAATGTATACACTGACACGGTCGGCGATATTATCATAATCTCATATTATATCATAACACACTGCGTCACTGCAAATTGCAATAATATTAATATTATACGATATACATTCGAAGAAGTCCAAGTGGTCCAACAGCAGTCGCGGTATACCGCGTTCAACGAGGGACAGACGATGATGATGATAATAATAATAATAATAATAATACGAACCGACACAAGTAACGATCACACGTAATAATATACTATAATAATTTAATGCAATGTATGAAAAACTCCGCTGCGGAAAAGATTTCCATCCGTCATACGATTTTTCTGGACCGTAACCCGAAACCGACGCGGTGACATAATCTTATTTTCTTGGTTCTCTACTTGTCTGTTCGATTCGCGCATGCAGTGCATGCAAATGATACATAATTTATTATCGTCGTATAATACAGACTGTAATATTATGTTATTATTATTATCTTTATCATCATCACAATCCTCCAAACGTCACCGACGACATTAGCGCGAGTTACCGCGGTATATTAAATACCAGTTACCACGTAGGACCTATATCAAAAGCGTCGTATTATGTATACGCGACCGCCCTCCGCCATCACCAGTCGTATATATTATATTATTAGTGTAACGACCGCTCCGCGAAAGCTACATCAGTGGCGAGGTGAACTGAACATTTTCCAGTGACAAATTATAAACATCACAAGTATTAATACATAATAATATATATTAATATAATATAGCTAATTATATTAATAACTATTTCAGATCATTATTGACTTTACCTAAAGAGTACCCAAGTACCTAGCTACTACATGTCTACATATATCCACCGGCAACCACCCACCCCTAAAATAAAAATATCAGAGGCCTCTGAAATTACAGTTTGTCACTGAATAGTATGATATTATTATATAATATGTAAGTACAGACGAAGACAGGTAGGTTGGGTATATGTATATTATTATGTTACGCTCGTTCGCGTCATTAGCAGTCTTGTGGTAGACTAATATTTTTGAGTTTATTTGGTATTATTGTGTGCGTGACGCATAACGAACGTAATATTATAATAAAACAAACAAAAAAAATGTACGTGCGACAGCGACGGAACGGAGGAGAAAAAATGTTTATCAATTTATATGGAAATTCGCGAGACCGACCGAATAAGGGCAGATGAATTGCGTGGGTCGGTATACAAACCATTTTTTTCTTCTTCTGTACGTAATATTTAGGATAGTAATATTATGATGATATGCTCTTGAACGACTGCGATGACGATGACGACGATGACGTGCGATGATGTGTACCTGTACTTAGTACCTACCTCTATATTATGTTATAATGCGGATGTGAGGTGCCTGCAAGCAATGTGATGACGACGCGTGTCAGCAAATGTTGTTTTTTAATGAAAATTATTTTTATCGTTACGCAATCGAATTCGGGTACACATGCAGGAAAACAAGTGAGATGAAATATATAAAAGTATAAAACGGTACTATACGAGTACCTAATTGGACGGCTCGGGTCCGGACGTGAAAAGATACGTCAGCCGAGATAAAACAATTAGCTGTACCTTATTTCGTTTCGGTTTTTTTTCCACTTCAGTACACGAAAAAAAAAATATCCTACACATATTACTCTAAATATGCAGACCCGTCCTGCAGATCGTTATATAATGTGTTTATACTATATATAATTTTATTCGCCGACTTCTAGTCGTTACTCGTTACAATTGTTTTGGCACGTTTCCCTCGTGGGAACCGTATTCTGTTGCAGTGGTACCAAAATATATATTTACCTATGACAATTGTCATAGGTGATTTTAGTAGTTTGGGGGTCACCTTTGTTATTCTATAGTTATTTTATGAAAATTTGTTTAATAGACAACACAAAATTATATACTTGGTGTATGGTAATGTAATTATAAGAAATAGGTGGGTGTCAACATTTTATGTGGAGGTGTCTAATGTCATAGGTAAAATTTTGGACTTCGGGCCACTGTAATCTGTTGGCAAAAATATGTTAAGATTATGGTACATGTCGCGATATCATAAAATATCATTACATAGCATAGGTACCTATATAAATAATATTAAAAATCGATACTGGAGCAATTGCGATTTAAATAAAGGGGGGTTCACACTACACCGTGTCGTGTAAAATAATCACGGTTACCAGAGTTACCAAACGATACCACATAGTTGAATATATAATACTGTACAATATATTATACACGACACGGTGTAGTGTGAACCCCCCTTAAGAATAAAATATTTTGATACCACTTTACTCGTATAAGGGGGTAGAAACTATTACCCTGGTACACAAAAAACCTGTTAAAATAAATGTTTAAAAAAATTTTTTTATACAGACATTTACGTCGGCTATGTTTACTGAATGATATTATAAAAAAGTTGAAAACTCGATAACGATTCTCGGTGCATGTCAAGTTTTACAGGGGTAAACTTTTCACGAGTTGTCACTGGTAAAACCGTACAATATTATAAACACGTTTATTGAACACGCCGTCGGTTGGACAATATATAAATATAATATCGCAAATTAAATGCGAGAAATATAAATTACATACCTATAATTATTATAGTAAAGGATCTAAAACTGCTGCTAGATTTATATAAAATTATATTATATTTAGGCATAATATACGCTCATCTCGACTGTTGACGCGCCTGTTCTCGGGGTTTGAGTGCGAATGAAATACACGACGCGTATTATATTTTTTTAAGGTAAGTAAGTACCTACTACCTACCTATATTTATAATCTCGAAAATATCATCGTATTGTGTATGTGTGTTTGTATGTGTCATTTGATGTGTTTAAAAACTAGTTTAACCGTGCGCGGTCGCGCGTTCAAAACGTAATTTGTATTTGAAGTTGAACCAGATCCTGCAGCGGACGAGAGGTGTCCTCTTCGCGGGTATAAACTGTTACGATAATGGCCGTGTTATGCGCCGCAGTATGAACGCGTAAATTATTATTATATACGGCGACGCGTTTTAATTTACACGCGTTCAGTATCGGTTCCAAAAGCGCAGGTTCACGATGCCCTTATAATATATACAAGACTTACGCGCGTTAAATTGGCTCGGTAGTTTATAATAATACACATAATATTATACCTATATTATACTATTATATAGGAGCGGTAGAGGGGTTGCCTTCACGTAATCATGGCCAGAACGTGCCCGGCGCGACTGTTGGAAAAACGGTGTTTATCTCGATGGGAAATCTCTAGTTTCTCATGATCTGGTTACTTTTTTTTTTTTATTCATTTTTTCGTTTTGTTTTTATTTTTAACTGTGTACCTCTATCGTACGCCGAACGGGTATCTACCTACCTTTTTTTTTTCGCGGCCGACTTGTATTATTTGTACCTTGTCGTCGTCTCGTCGATCTCTATCTGATGAGGGGCCTTTTCGATTTCCTCCCCCACCCCACACCGCAGCGCGACCGTCCGGAGGCTAGACGGCTTAATTAACCTCATTAGCAGATTTATGTATGGATATATTGAACAATATAGGGAAATGGCCGTGGCGAAGATCGGTCGAACAACGCTTTCCGATAAATTCTGCAGCAGAAGTGAAAAAAAAAAGAAGCGGTAGAAGAGAGGAGATGGAGAATAAAAATAAGAGGAGAAAAAAAAATAATAACAACAAGATGAAAAAATAAACCAGTAGGAGGCGAACAATGCATAGTGCGCTGCATATAGGTAGGTACCTACATCGTACACGCTGCTCGTATGGGTTCATTTGCCAAAGAAAGCCACGACGCGAATTCATCTTCGCATTAGTGATATATGCTGCACTGAATGCAGATTTTTTTTTGCACACAGGGAAAAAAATGTACTCGATTGTTTTCTATTGTTTGAATATTTATCAAAGTTTATACTTGAACTCGCGGGTTACATATTATATGCGTCTAGTCTGCGGTATTATATAGTATTGTCTCTGCGTTATATATTATTATTGTACACATAGTGTTATTTAATACGTACGAGAACGTTATCAGAACAAGTCAATGAAAAACGGTCTCGACAATATCCTATAACCGAGTTAACAATGTAATAATAAATTGTGTAAGTGTACCTATACCTATCTTTCGAATAACTATTTTCGATATTCCACGCGAGCTCAAGTCGCGTATAATAATATCGTATCATATCATAATATATACACAGGGAAATTAGAATTTTCTGATATTTCCCGATATTTCCCGAGTGGCCGAATCGTGTGCTCGCCATATACTGTTCGCGAGTTTCGATACTCGATGTGTCAATAATACATATTCAATTTATTGGAGGACGAATAGACGACTATCAATATTATTTATAGAACGAATGGATTACTCGTTTTATAATATATAATATAATAACTTAATAACTATCGCGTACCTATAGGTATAGTTATTTAAACTTTTATACAGAGGTCGAGTAGAAGGCACGCTGACAGACACGCATAGAGCTATATATTAGTATATGTGTGTGAGTATCCTTTTGAAAACTTTAAAGAGTTATTGTATTTTATTTATTGTTATTGGCGAGGAAAACGTATTAATAACTATGTTTACGCTCGCGAGAGCGTCTAGTTCAAAACATCGATGAGAACTGTTTCCGCTCGCTAACGGACATAAATCTAATTAGGATTATTGAATGTATAAATAATAATTCACTATGGTCACAGCTATTATATAAAATATTAATATACATATAGCTATAATGTATATTTATGTTTGTGAGTATAATAAATACACACATTATTATTATTATTATTATTATTATACTGATGTAGCAGCGGGTACATCCGAATAAAACCGGACTTTAAAGACGCTTCCTTTAGGAGTACGGCACTCGACAAACTCCTCCTCCGCTGTTTATAACGATCGTATATGCCGCCGATGCCAGTTATAATAATAGTCATAAAAATAGCAATAATAATAAAAATAATGGCAACATAATAATAATAATAATAATATTATTATAATAACTAAACCAGTTTCGATGTTAATTTTTACGATAAACGATCAATTAGAAGAAAACGAAATAATAATAATAATCATTTTCGACCACCGCACACAAACAAGGAAACCGATGGAGCGGGTTTTTCGAGACGAACGGCGGCGGCAAGATCATCATCGACAACGCCGCCTGTCCGTGCAAAACAATACCTATACCTAGGTACACAATATAATATTTATAACCTTTGACTGCAGCGGGAATTCGTCTTGTTAGCGTCCGATCACGTACTTGTGGACCAAGGTACCGCTTTGGTTTTTACACGTTATCGCGTATTACACACACACACACACGCACTTACACACAGCCAAGTATGTATAGTATTATAATCTGAAATTCCAAAATGATAATATGACCGTAGTACTGCTGCAGGTTAATACGCATAGGTAGGTCCTCCAAACCCAACCGCTATGCCTACATGCTTTGCCGACAAAGGACGTTTCGTACCCGCTTGTTCTTGTAGTATACGCATATAATATTCCATAATGTACTTACCGCGGTGAGACCGTATCACCGTAAACCGGCAATTCGTATTCTTCACTGGTAGTTGTGGTATACCTAAAATGACAGTCCGGCCAGCGCATAATGGCGCTCTATGCGTCCGGTTACCGAAATTTGCAACCGCGCGTTATTTCAGATTCCTGATTCAGTACGTCGTCGAGGACGCAGCAATAATATGCTCTACCCGCTAGATACTATAATAATACGATTTCGTGATACCGACAAAGACTCGCGAACCGCCTGAAGCAGCACCGTCGCCGTCGTTTAAATTAAGACTCTCGTTACTTCAGAAAACACCACCATTTTTGGAAAAAAATTCATATTTTTAAATATTATATTTTATCGCAATTATTTTTCAAGTTTTTAGATTCGAATTTATGCTAAGCAGAATATTATTAGGAGTATTTCGATCTATGAAAATCAAATTTCGGACAAGTGCTTAGTTATTATTACTTATAATTTATAAGTATTTCAAGTTTAGAAAAACGGAGTAATGAACCAACATTTATCAGAATACCTCCGAACTACTCATCAACATTTTAATTACTTATTATAACAGTTAAGTTAAACTACTCGTCCAAAATTTGATTTTTATACATCAAAAAAATTACCTACCCCAAAAAATATTTCTAAAAAAAATAAAAATTTTAAAATTATGTAAAAATTATTTTCAACAACGTTTATAGTTTGAGAAATAATGACTACCTTACGTCATTTGGATCATCCAATATAAGTATAGGTCAAACAATTTGTTTCACCGCAAAATTGGTATGAATAATTATAATGTGTCTAGCCATGTAGGTATGTAATTTGTATGCAATCCATACCAGTTTTATGTACATCGTAACATTCGGATAACCATGCAGTATTGCAGTATGTAAAGTGTACACCGGTATCATAGGTATGTGATAGGTAGAATATAATTTACACCGCCGGCGCGGGTGGAAGTATAACAAAACATTTCCAAAAGAGATAAGACAATACGGTCAGATTTTGCGTTCATAAGTTTGTTTACCGTGTTATCTAAACACAAAACCACTGTGATTAAATGATTAAAAATTCTATACATTTTAAACGTAAAAATTCTCAGAAAAACTTATACATACCAACGTATATACGGTATATAGGTACACATGAGTAGTTGAGTTAATATAAAATGTTCGTAGATAATCGCGCTTGCTCGTGATGAAAAATTAAAAGTCAGAAGAGGTGCTCGGACGACGTGCATGCACATTATATAAGACTTAGTATATCTAATATAATATATAGATACCTACATTTATGGATTCGATCTTATTACGATATATAATGTAATTCAGTTGTGCAGTATAATATTATAATATGTAAGTGTGTGGTGTGCGGGGGAGGTAGCGGGGAAGTGAAAGGACTCTTTTAACCCATAGAGTTCGCGAGAAGGATACAATTTTTTTGCGCGCGCCATTGAGAACGCGGTGGCGGTCCTTGTAGGATATGTAAAAAATGCGCATTAAAAAAAAAAAAAAGATGGCTGTACGGCGATAAGGCGCACACACTGTATAATATAATGTACAATATTATGGGTACGCGTTATATACGTATATTGTTGAGCGACGATTTATGGGTAGGAAATCAATAAATGTCGTTAATCGACCGTTGCGCCAATGTTCGGTTTCAATAGCGACGTTCGTACACATATAGGTATAATATATTATATACATGTATAAGGAATAACGTCGCGCCGGCCTAATGAACCTTATCAGATGGCAGTGCTCTTTTCCTGCAGCCGACGAAACTTTGACCGCGTTTGGCTTTCGCTGTATCCCACGAAAACGTCATCATCATGTAACACAAAAATGTACGAAATCGTCGAACTGTGCGTTTAAGTCTTTTACTTTCTAATCGGAATAAGAAAAAACCGTTAAAAAACGAATGATATATTATTATTATTATTATTATTGTAAGAATGAAATGGACGAAATCATTGTGACCCGTAGGTATCGATCAGCACTGTGTAATATATCATATTATCATGGTTTATATTTTATATAATATATATATGATGGTAACAATGGTTACCATGAAAATTTAAAATTCACGAAACGCTATTCGATCGATCAATTGCCATGGTTAATATTATAATACCTATATTTCTATATTTGTATCAAGCAATTAATGTCATAATATAATACGACGCTAATTCGTTCATCAAACGATAAGACGTGAACGTCGTAAAAAACATTCGGGCACTGCGGGTCACACATTATGTAGGTATTGATCTGATGGCAGTAACTGTTTTGGGTATAGACTATAGGTAGGTGTATGTGAAGTATTTATTTATTTATCCATTCGTTATTACTATTATTATTCGTATTATTTTATTTTTTATTGTTGGCACAGGATCGTTGCGTTTTTCTCCGACAATATAATACTCTTTTTTTTCTGATTAACTAAATGTTTTTTTTAAAATGATTTTATTGTAATATATGTCCAAAATCCTTATAAATTATAGTGCATTGTTGATTTATCTAATATAAAATTAATTTATGTTTACGAGTAACTTCAAACATATTACGAGAAAGCTGATTTATTGAATTAATTTATGTAAATGTTATCAAAGTCGAATTATTGATTTCCATTTAGTATGTTCGAATAAGCATAAAGCTTAAGTTATAACTTATAACTAATGGTTAGTTATGAGAATGTGGGCGGATATCTACGAGGACGTACACAGAGAAACACCCTGTATACATAATTTGTATACACTACACATACATATGCAGCCTGTTGCATTTGTACCGTAAATACCATAAGGTGTCCATACTGTCCAACGTATAATCCAATAACTTAAACGTAGGTACATATACTGCGCACGCACGCACGTGTGTATATATATGTTTATATTTATATACATAATAGTACGCAATTTGCTCACAATTTTTAGCTGAATAACCGTTCGCCCTTGGCATGGTCCAAGAAAACACTATAAATATAATATTACATACATACACCAGTAGAACATATGTGCATGTAATATGTATAGTGTACGCAGCGTGACCTACAAATGCGAATTATTAGTCGTTTAACAAATTATTTTTTACTGCCGTTTTAAATGTAGATCATGCGAGATACTAGAATTTAGTATCATTTAATGGTAAGAAATTACGTTATTTTTATGGCACATGGAATTTTCGCAGCGTAGCCTACCGTCGTATACTTACTGTGATTTAGGTAGGTACCATATACCTGCGACCTGCCTACCTAAACATAATATTATATTCCTCTTATCGCGAATCTAATAATATATGCAAATATGTAATATTATATTAATTAAACGCATGCGCACAATACCTTTATCGCGCGTTATGAAGCATATTTTAATGTACTAGAAACCAATGGGGTACTCGGGTGCTGATATAATATCACAATAACATTATGTAGGTACGCGTGTATCGATGATAATATTATTATAATACCGAAGAAATGTGGGAAGCGGTGCGGAGAGAAACGGGTCAATATAATATCATAATATAATATTTTCAAAGATCACTGCGGCGGACAGCGGTTGCATTCCTTCGACGTATACGACGTTATCACGGTAGAAAATAAAATAAAAAACTACGACTACAAAACGAAAACCTCAGTCGATGTATTGATCACCAAAAAGAGGAACACACACCATCGCACCTATAGGTATATTAGGATATATCGCGTCCACGGAACACACGCGCGACTATGCGGTCGATAATAATATTATTATCGAAGGCGATCGTGCCGGTGCGCGTTACCGGCTTTTCTCGTTAAGTAGGTGTGTGTGTGTGTGTGTGTGTGAGAGGTGCGATAACAAGAGGGCGGCGTTAAGCCCCTCGGAAACGTTTGGATGGATTAATAACGATAAAATAAAAAAGCGGCTTCGTTCTCGTCGTATATTATAATAATAGTATATACGTACTAGGTACTAGGTATATTGCGTGTCTGCTATTAAAACATAATATATTTTTCTAGATTCGTTTTCGTATATCATTTTATATCATACTACACGTGCGCACACATCTTTCCACATAATTCATAACACTGGAAACATATATTTATATATATATATATATATGTTTGTAAATGATAAAACACATGCGTAAAGTCAACTTATTCCACGCGTATATTTATCATATACAGGTGCGTATTTTATATTCGTATGTGCCACTTTTCCATTCCATGGTACACACACTCACACACAAGCTTTCCGAAAAATAATGTAATTATTATTTTTTTTAAGACCCTCGGCTATATAATATAGGCCACCAGGTATACAAATGATTTAATTAATTAATTTACTGCTTATTCTAAATATTTGTTTAAATCTTGGTTTGAAGTTTGGCTGCTGTGATGAATTCGATGATATTGGATATTGACTGAGGATAATTGTGTAGTATTTCAGCTAATGATTTGGGCAGGTTGGAGCTTGTCCTGATGATGTTGTATGTACCTACAGCATTCGGCGAGGATGTGTTTGATGGTGACTAGGACCACACAGGATGTGTTCATTGGAGCAAGAACCCCCTTCTTCCTGGACTATTAAAAAACCATGAGAGATTTAAGTGTGTCCAATTCTGATTGTTAAGATAGCTTAAAATTGTCTAAGTATTTCGATGGGGAATGTCCAATTTTCAGTGTTATGTTTAATGTGGTTCATAGTTTCGTACTTTTGCTCCATCACACCAAATCGAGCATCATTTTTTCGGATTCGAAACGGATTTTAAACGGTGGACTTAATAATAACAATATTAATATTATAATTATATTATAATTATATTACAATATTATAATTATAATTGCGCACTATCGTTGGACACTGGTCAAGGGCCGCGTTAACTTTTATTATACCTCGTCCAAAAGATTTTGTACGAAAAATTTATAGGTAGGTACCAGGTATACATAAAAAAAAATTTACGCGCGCGCGTATTTATATTATTATTATATCTCTAGGCGATTCGGTCCGTCGGCACGTGCGGTTTACGGTAGGATCGAAGAGTAGGCCGAACGCGGGCGCGTGTAGGAGTGAACGGAGAACACGCTGCAGGTTTTTCGGTTGCCTTCGGATTAATATCCTCTAAGTAGTGCCCAATCAATGTTTAGTGGTTTTTCATATAGGCTTCGCAGAGAATCAAAAATATGATGTATATATGAAAAAAAAAACAAAAACGAATTAACTTTCACCAACCTAATAAGATTCCGACGTTCGATATTATTATGCTAATTGAAAATTTTAACAATATCTCACTATACGCTCACTGTACCCATGTATAATATATTATGTACCGTACATAGGTACAGCCGCTATGATGCCCTCCCCGCGAAACATCGAAATCGCTATGAATTGTATATGTATATATGACGTAAGATCGCTGTGGTACCACTGCGGTGGTAAGCCGCATATTTTTCGACTATTGATATTCAATCTCAGATAGTGCTGCTCGCACCCGTTATTATATATTATGACTATTCGAAACCCGATGGCGGTTTTCGATTTTCGCGTGGGCGGTCATTTAAAACCAATTGTTCGAGTTACTACACTGTGGTATGTATCGAGTCTTAAGCGTACCCCGTGCGTACCTCTTAACAGTAAAACGAAATTAAATTTCCACGAGAGTCCGCCACGGTCCTAAAGACCCTCGATGTTGCGCAAACCTTTAAAGCAATATATTATAATATATTCAAATAGATCGAACGATTTCATCTCACGGCACATTACCCGCAAAGAAATCATTTGCGCAGATATATTAATATATAATATTGTTCATATTTCCTTTTCACTCACATACCGCCCCGCATCGGTTTACACCGACGATTTTCCCGCCAACAATTATTATAACAATACGCACTGCGCACACGAGCGTTCGATAGAGTTTTCATTTCGTTACATACGTATATCTGGACATCTGGTATGTATTATACAGTGTAACCGTCAGAGTCAAAACATATTATGTATATATATGTGAATAGAGAGATACTCGGATTTGTGTGTGTGTCGTTGGTCAAAATAAATTATAAATATTACTTCGTCATCGTTCGCACTTTGTGCGCCGCGGACGCGCGTATTTCTGCCATTGCGAACAAGATAATATACTTGTGTAGTGTGAAAACAAAAAGATAAAATATATTTATAAAAAAAAAAATACCGTTGGTAAATTACCAGTAATAAATTATCGATACCCGTTTTTCCATTAACAGTCGTAATAGAGGCGAACGGAATCAACGGAGACGGACGGTAAAAAAAAAAAAAAGCACATTAATATATATTATTATTATTCCGGAAAGTTGCTGCAGTTTTGGTATCTCGAAACCAGCGACACATGTACGGTTAATACGCGCGTACGTACGCCCGGGTGAAAGGCGTGGGCGTCCGGGCAGAGCCTACGGGCTCGCAGTGACCACAAAACCCGTTTTCCAATATTTTTTTTTTTCTTTTTCAAATCATAATTATTGTATAGTTCTCGTTCTTAATATTTTTTTAAATGCGTACGGACATGGAAATCGGACCGGTCTAGAAATTAGGTAATTGATTTTTTTTTCCTTTTCGTTTATATACCTATATAATATACTATATAGGTACGCATTATGTATGTATGGGATTATGCGTATAGGTATATTATAATATCGGTTTGAACCCAAAAGGTCAATAGTGTTGTGAAAGACACACATATATTATAATATGCATATATAACAGTTACAGATATGATTGGTACCCATTTGCAAAATCTAGAGTTTCTAGTTTGGCTATAACCGAGGGAGAAAGTCGCGTAAAGTATTAATAATATAGAGCTTGCGCGTAACAATAATATAATAATGAGCCTTTATATATAATATCGCAGAATTGCGACTTACATATTGTGTATATTATAGATTATATTACCTATATAGTAATAATATTATAATACGCATATTACACGGGTAGGTTATATGGTACTCACCATCGAGTGGCCCAAGTATTCGGCGGCGTTATCCGATATGTATAGGAGCTTGCCGTTTTGGGTCATCATCATCAAGAATCCGCTGAGCGACTGAAAAAAAAGTAATTTCTCATGTTTAATACAAAATAATAATAATAATAATAAAAAAATATCAAAAGTATAAATTTTTATGCAAATTACCATTCATATACCTACGTGCGCGTTAACACACTATAATGATTGTCTGCGTGTCATGCGATGTGTATATTTTCGTGTTGTTTAATTTTTTTACTATTCACAATCTAACCGTATACGGTAGGTATACGAGCCGTATAGTAACGTGGGGTCACCTAGACATTTGCGCCTATATCTACGGTCGTCGAATGTCCCGGTCAAGGACAACATATTTGTCGACAGAATCGAAAATCTGTGTCGATATGAATCGAAAGAGCTTATTATATTATTATTATACTTTAGCGATATGAGTGGTATGCTTACACTAATACACTCTGTTTCCCGACAAATTTAAGTTAAAATGGATTCAATTCCACGAAATTAATCAAAACAGTGTTCGTGTTTCTGCAGAAGGAATGAGGATAATAGTTCTTCTATTATTTATAGGGTCCGCTCGAAAGTGACGATGATAGCAAAGGGTACCGGTTTCGTTCTTGTCTTCGACAACTCATGACAATTTATGTTTGAAATTATTAAATAATAATTGATAAGTATCCAAGTATTTTTAATATCTTTAAATAAAACTATAATCGTTATTTGGCGATTCGTGTCAATCACGGCTAAAAACTATCTTCACAGGAGAGCAAACTCTGGGGATAGCCTATACATATATATTTATAATGACTCAAAACTAATTTATTGAGTTTTTATTTTATGGAAAACCGATGTCATAAAAGGAACTTTCCAAAAAATTATACTCTTAGCAAGATCAGCGAGATAGTTATGAACATGCACTATATAGTCTACTATATTAAAAACCTAATATTATTAATATTTACTTAAGAGATACAAGACTGTACTATAAAAATACTTGGAAAATTCTAGACTGCTCCTCTCCAATTTATTTAATTTTATATTTTTTGTTATGTTTACTTGATGAAGAGTATAGACCAATATGCACATACATAGATACTAATATGATAATTGAAATACTCTACATCGCAACTGTCTAGTATTTTTTAAGTTCATGCAACTTAGTTTTTATGAACTTAATTTTTATTATTCGAAATTTTCTATAAGTAATGATAAATAATTTAAAAATAGTCACTAGGGATTTAGTGGACTATTAGAATTTCACCATAAATCAAAAATTCAAACGTTGTTAATTTTATTGTTTTTTTAGAAATTAGTTTATTATAGCTATTACCTATAAGTAACCAGTATTATAGGTGTATATAATTATGATATCATGTTCTAAAAAAAATCTCAAAATGAGCATGAACTAGACTTTAGTTAGTACAATGATACACGATACTAATGACTAAAGCGAGTTAGAAATAACACAAATAAATCTAAACCATAAGGTTGATATTCTGTCCTTACATTTTTCAAAGTGCAAAATATGGAATAAAACCGTTTATTGAGCTCGATTTCCTCTTATATTTCTATATCCCTATAATCTAAATAAGTCTATGTCACAAATGTCCATAATTCAAAACTCAAATCAACAGTTTTATTAAAGGTGGTGAATTACCACAATCATCAGACACATCCACCACTAAGTCGATTAAAACGGGATCGTCTTTATAGTTATTATTATTATTTATTTTAACAAATATATTTTTGGGCTGGGTACAGATGATACTTTATTTTTCTAACCAATTTTGCAAAATAGACGTTTTTATTGATAAGGTTATTTATTAGGTAACAAAAACATATTTATAGATTAATATTATGTTAATATTTACATATTTTTTTTTTCTATTCATATTTCCATAGATTTTCCGTGTAGAGTATAAATATCGAGTAGTTATTGCTATAGTTCTTATTTAATAAACTAACCATCATATTATTACCGGTATATTATTATTACAAAAGACCGTTATCATTAAAATATTGTTCTTTAATTCTTATATTATTTGGTATTATTTGTTATTAATTGTTAAGAACTAATCTTGTGTTTATTATTATTATTTTATCATCACCATGACGCCAATATGAAGGATCAATAATTTATAATATCTTGTTAAAAAAGTCAAAATCACGATACACCTAATGTGTATAATATTATAGCCGTGGACCGTATATATGTAGATAGCCTAGACTATAGGAACATCGCTTATTGTATATTTATAAACAAAAATAAAAAAGCACGGATACCTATTCATTATATAAATATGTACAGGATAACGTATTAATAACTGTTAATAGTTTTTTATAAAACAAAAATAAAAATGAAAACATCGATTCCAGTAGGTACGTACCTGCCTACCTACGTCGTACATAGTTATTAAATACACCTATAACTAATAATAATACGTAGGTAGGTTTCTGTATAGAAACGTAAAATAATATTTTCTATATGAACTCGACGGACAATTTAAAATGAGTTGAAAAGCTACGAGTCGCTTGTAGTGCGCGTTATATCATGCACGGCAAAAATTTTGTTTTTATATTTTTCTAAATGTAATTGTACACGATATATTATTGAACAGAACTACAGCAAACTATAGTAAACGCTTAGGGCGTAGGACCTGTCTATTAATACAATATATTTTCAACGGATGTTTATGACATCGACGAAGACGTCTGTGAGTTGTACAGTAATTTAATAATATTGATCGACTCGCGTACGGTACATTTATGTGTAAAAAAGTGTTAACCGTTCTACGCAAATCCGTTTTTAAGACTCGAAGATCACACGTAAGATTAGGAAAAAAGAAGAAAAAGAACCCGTTAATTTTTTATAGCGTTTATATAGTGTTGCACTGAGAGGACTTCAGAATATATATATTAATATATATAGTCATAGGTAACATTTATGCGTGTTTGTGTGTGTACACTTAAATAATTCGAAGACCGACGATCGCGGTGTACCTATATGTATATATTTAATATAACAGCGTCGAATGGTTTACATGGTCCTTAAGAAGTGTACATAATATTATATAGCCTCGTCGCGGAGACGTCTCATTTTCGGATCATCTTCGTACCTATATGATATAATATATATATACCTATGTATATAACCGTATGTATATACAAGTACGGTAATACGTTATAATATATGGTGTATATAGGTACGGTTAGGATGTAGACTTGACAGGTTGAACGGCGGAGGTGAATATTGAAGCGGTCAGACCACTTTCGTCGTATACCGAGCGGCGTAGGTATATAATAATATTATATATTATAATATATCGTACACTACCCGTATACCGTGTAGCTGGTATACGTAAGGTTAATAATATTATAATACGTGTGTGTAAGATGCGCGCGCGCACCCATTATTTCCTCTCGGGGGATCTCCTGCATGTCACCGCGGAAATAATTACAATAATATTATATTATCATATACCTACCTATATAATAATAATAATAATACGTACGGTATTAATTATTACGATAATATTATAAAATACTTTAAATCATAATAATATGCAAATACCGCGACGGTAAAAGACGGGCGCGCGTCCCCCGGGCCCCTAAGGGGGGATATACGCACACAGAACGAGCAAATGTATGACGGGAAAGAATAATATATACGCGAGCGAGGAACGGTATCGCGCACACGGATCTATCGCATTTTTAATCGTCGTCCCCCGCACAAACAGTCCCCACCCACGTAATGAGATTATATTACGTTTACGTCGTTGCTTTCCGATATCGGCGAGCGTGCGATAAATCAACAGAATAGATGCGATGTATCGATTGAGTTAAGGAGGTATAATATTATTATCGTCAATTCTCGACGTCGTAAACGATGTTTTTAGGACGAGAGCATTTTGTTTCTTTTTTATTCGGTGATACTGCACTTAGGTTTTTATATTATTCTATACCTATACTATACACAGTGTCGGTCTGGTTCATAGAGTAATATTACTCTATGGTTTGGTTCATGATTGAGCCCCTGCAGGCCCGGTGATTTTTAATGGGACTTGACGACGCCCCGTACTAACTTTAAAATAAAAAAATGTTTTTTTAATATAGGTTTCGATAAAATGATGTTATTATTAAAAAAAATAAATATGATCAACAATGTTTTGAATATTTATTTCACGTAAATTAAAAAAACCTTTTTGTTAAAAAAAAAAAAAACACAATTCAATTAACATATTTATTAATAAGGTATATAAATTATTAGATCCTAAAATTAGTATTAGTTTATTAGTTTTTCGGTGGGTGATCCTTACACATTATAGTAATTTCATCTTTGTTTAAAAATTGAAACGATGTCTTCTTTAACAAGCGCAGACAATTAAAAGGATCCTGAAGATATCTATATAGGTATAGTTTTGAAAATGTTAAGCTTTAAAAATATTTGTTCACACGTATCATAACTTGTGTGCACAACGACAGCGAAGTATAAAAACGTATTTTGAATTCTATATATAAAATATGCACAATGTGTCGAAAAAACCTACGGACGCCGTTGTCGTTATAGTTAAACAATTTTATTCGAAATTACCCACTAGCGACTATAATAAGACGTGATTTAAATGTTATATACATTTTCCCGTGGGCTCCCAATCTTGACAAATATCCTAGGGCTCCCGGCAATCGCCGCCGGGCAGGCGGGTGGGCCAGACCGACACTTCCTATATGTCGTATAACTACTATATTTTATAAAAAGGTACGCCGCGCGTTATATTAATATAATATACAGTTTGAATTTTTACGACGGCGGAAAGCGAAAAAAAATCCAAACCGGATCGAAAAAAAAAATATGTGCGGTACCTATAATATACTACTTGCTTATACATACTTGCGGCGGCGGACACCTTATTGACGAGCGAGCGAGTATACCTATACAACACAATATTATAGTATCGTTGGAATCGCGCCAGCCAGACCCGTGTTTTCGTATTTTTATAATAATATATATTTGCCGTTTTTTTTTTCTTTTACTCCTCCGTTTCTTTAAGTTACCGTACTGGTATACGGTTTATATATATATATATATATTATGGTAACGCGACGAATGCCGGCATCATGACACACGCGCGGTGTACGCGGAGAAAAACGTTTTACCACGTACAAATTTCGTATCAAACGTATACCTACAATCTGTACCTACTCAGTATTCGTCGCGGCAAACTCGTCCTCGTCGTTTGTAAATCGTACACCTATGACACATAGTATTGTAAACGGCAAAATCGACGCAAAGCGATTCGACGATCGTCGCGCCGTTTGGATAGGAAGCGTTTACTGGCATTACTATGATATTATAATACTAATATTATCATCATTCGCGTGTTTCTGGGGCGAGATTTTTCAAACCATCGAAATATATCGTGGTGATGACCCACAGACGACGCCGCAACACCACGCCCCAAGTTTTCCGAAATAATATAAGTACAAAATAATATGTAAATAATAATACATGTCCGAAACAAGGGTAAGTAGTGGGTGGGAAATACGAACGGTGGCAAAATATAATATTACCTATACCAAGACACTTGGAGACACTTAGAGTAGGTAGCGTAAGACGTAACTGCAGCGGAACGTATCTCGCCCGATCTACGGCGCAGCAATAGTGACTGCTGTCTAAATCATTGTGCGCTAAACGGTATTGTGTCGAGATACAATATTATGTATATGATATTGTGTGCACGACATTATCATAATATGTATACCAAACATAGAGTTTAATGGAAAAATAAATCAAAATACGTCTTTAATGTTATTTTATCGATTTCGTCTCAACGCTCTCAACAGTAGAATAACCTACATCTTTACGCGATTAAGTTAACCACGACGCGTGTCCACCAGATGAATACACCGATATGATGTCAGCCATCCGTCACCGGAAGTCGTCTATGAGGTTAGGTCTATACGGTTAGGTTCATGCCATCTTATAAGGTTATAATATCAGTTATGCGAAACTAGGTGGAGCGACGTACTTCGAGGGCCTTTTAAATTATTTCAATTTTCCGACATACAATATAATTTATTTTGAAATGTACGTATCGTTGCACACACAACAATTAAAATATTTAAGAATTAAACAAACTAAAGATATTTATAATAAATAACCCAGGGTCACAGTCGTGGCGCAAGCTAAGTAAAAAAAAAACTACACGACGGTGTGTGTATAGTATATCCAATAGCAGGAGTTGCCTATTTAAACTGTGTAAAATACAGGTAAATTTGTTATATTATGACATAACTAATTTTCTAATGCATCCATTAACTTCTAGTATAAACTCCAAAACATCAGAAATATTGTGTAAAACGTGATTTTGTAAAAATCATCAAAATCGTACGTTTAGAAATTAAGTTATAAATGAAAAAGTATGAACTTTTGATAGGACATTTATATTAAATTCAGAATCACGGTAGCCTTCGTCGTCGTCGTCGTCGCATCAGCATTGCCAATGTTACCGTTCTCATAGATTATTGTGTAAATACTCAATAGTCAATATTTAATAACGATAAAAATTAATGATATCACAACAAAAACCCTTCGTAAACTACGTGTAAAAATGGCTAAGTAAAAAAATATAAGATCTTTAAGCATTATAAAGATGTAATATCATGAACAAATGCTAAGTATATTGAATTTAAGTAAACTTTTTTTTGTTTCAATAATGTATTTACTTGGCGAGGAATTATTTAGAATAGTATATAAATATTAATAGTAATATTTTTTAAATAATAATA